>NC_142804.1:44275742-44337359 GCF_049724085.1 Artemia sp. Qi Xiang Cuo | reverse complement strand
AGTCCATTGGACAAATACTTGAAATCCTAATACTTGCCTGAATTTATTTTCTCAATACCTAATTTTAATCCTCATCTTATTCTTGTTCTAAGCATACCCTTTTGTTCCCTCTCATAGCCAATGCTCAGTGCTCTATTTTCAGATCTTTAAATAAGTCTTCCTAAAATAGTAAATATGGGTTTATGCAATTCAAGGAAGAAAAACGAGTATTGCTTGTATAATTGCTATAAAAATAAAGTTAAGTAATAATCCTATCTTTATTATTTCAGGTTCATCAAACAGGATAATTGAAGTTGGTTTTTCTGATCGTCATAGAGTTGCATATTTTTCACATGTTTAGAGGTTTTTTCTTGTAACCTCAATTGAATTCCCTTTTTGTTATAGTATTTTCGTGTTGTTATTCATGGCTCTACTTGCAGTCAGACATGTGATTTTTAACTGGCAGATGTGTAAATATATGTGTAACTAATTCAATGAATTTAAGATGTTACAGCACTAGCCATGACAAATATAAGGTCTCAGGGCCATAGCAGGGCTCCAACTCATTTGGTTCTGTTCTTGGATATGAATTTTTCCAAACCTTTCCTAGTACTTTAGCTTTAGTATAATGACGGGAAACTCGGGAAAGGTAAATTACATTCATTAGGACTCGGCGATCCAATTTGATTTGAAGGGTCCAACTACAAATGGGTCTTTGGTCCTTGGGAGAGTGGTTTTTGGGTTATAAAATTGGGATAGCAGTTTACTTCTTTTGCCGACCAAAGGCATCTAAGATAGGAATAGTAAATGGCTAATTCAGGTACCATACAAAATCCAATAAATAAAACAAAGGTCATTTTAGCACCTCCCTGTATATAAGTTGTTATGAAGCTCCATTTGCTCCTTTATTGAACTCTATTGATCGAATAATAATTTCACAGTTTTTAGGCAGTTTTGGATTTGGTTACAAGGGATTGGGCCTCTTAGAAGCCTATTTGCTTTTTTTCGTATAACAGCCACGGATACTTTTTGGACATAAAAATTAAATTTTTTATTCTTATGACTGCTTTTTTAGTTCTTATGGGGTAAGTGTCACATCAACAAATATTTTTTAGATGCCTTTAAGTTTCTTTTGTACCTCAAACTAGCTAGCGGCTGCCCGCACTTTAGATCCAAAGGGTCAAAACCCAGGCACTGAAATACCAACTTAAGTTTTACCGTTGTCTGAATTGACGTTGTTTCGTTTTTTTTTGGTTCAAATTGTTTTCACAACTAAATACAAAGAGGAAGCAATAGAAGGTCTGCCCTAGTCGTGATTGGTTTCAAAGAGATAATACGATCTGAATCATAGGATCTTCTTATAAAGTGCCTCTTATAAACCATCCTATAAGTTATTACATCTAACTCGACGTTAGGAACGATGTTGCCTTTATCTCTGGGAGTTTGTATCGTCACGTTTAAATCACAGTACGTACCTTGCACTCTTCGAAAATGATGATTATGCTCCCAAGAGTCTTTTAATGAACCTTTGTCCCCTAACGAGTTTGACAGAGGTGAATTCGCTATATAAAAAGTTGAATTCATCAGCCAGAATTGGAAACACTTCAGTAGCTTTAGTTCAGAGACTACCCAGCATAACTTTTATGCATTATAGACAAAAATGAAGCCATATTCAGTTGAAAATTTTATTTCTTACAGACCTTAGTAGAATGTTTTCCATATTCACTTTACACCTAAGAGAAAGGAAAACTGATAAAATTCATGTATTTGGCGATGAGCAGCTCTATTTCAACTGTAGCTCCTGATAACTTCAATATAAAAGTAAAAATTTTCAAAGAGAATTGGATAATTGAGGCTGTTAATTTAATTTTTATAGGATTAAAGCAAGATTTCTTCTTTGAGTAATAATTTACCAAAGTTCTTTTTATTTTCTAGAACTATTTTTACTAAAAATCTAGTCTGCACACAATATTGCTTAAGTTATCCTGGGAAAACATTGGCAGGTTAGGTAGACTAGATGAGTTTAAGCTGGTAGTGGGGGCAGATTTTTTATTTTATTTTTTTACCTTACCAGTCTTGTCTCAGACAAGGCTGTAGTAGTTTTGGGCATTAAACTGTTTAGAATGTTTGACATGTCTATAAGCGGTTCATTTTGGTTTATGGCAAATATTGAGATCAGGGGCCTTTTACTATCTTGGAAAGTAGGTGAACCAGGAAACGTAATTTTCAGGAATGGATCTAGAGCCACAATTATGTCCCGAAAGGTGTAAAGTCAGTGATGCCCGGTAATGACAATGGTTTTTCGACACTTGGGCTAGTTTTCATTCTTGCCACTTCCCCCTACCTTTTGCTTTGAAACCAAATCGTCTAGCTGGGAACTTTATCGTGTAGTTATTTTTACTTAATTGATTCCTAAAGATGAAACTTATATACGAAAAGCTGTAAAAAATTGTTTCTGTTTTTCAAAAACGTCAAGAACATGCTGGAATAACCAACTTCTTCAGGCAATTAATTGCAAACTATTGTAGCCCCTTCTTTGTGTTCCCGGTGAACGCCACTAGAGAAGGCTTTTAAGTGTTCCGTTGCCTATCATCTCTACAACATTTCCGAGGTATTTCATCTTTTGGTGCTGGTCATGTTAATAACTTGAGGTTACCCTGTCATTTGGTGTTTTGTGTGGTTTAATCCTCGATTTGAATATTTTTGAAGAGGTTTGACTACAAACTTAGCTTCCAGATCCAGCTTCAAAACACCATAAGAGGGATTACATTGCTGTCGAAGAGTCGAAGCTTTTGCCTATTCGAGTTTTTTTTATGCAGCTCAGGTAGGGGGTGGCCGTACCACATTAAGAGTGTATTAGATCAGTGTGAACTAAGCCATTTGTGGGGTGATGGTGTGGGGCTCGGGGATATGGGGGACCAAGTAAGAAGATTAGTTGAAAGGATTTTACAGGACCAGGAAATAAACGCATGGCAGTCCTAGCGTTCGCTTTCGAAATCACTTGGTCTTTATTGTCGGTCGAAGGAGATTTGGGGCGAAGCTTTAACGTTTTTCAAAGTGGGTTTAAATAAATAGGAAATAAAGCTGTTAATTGAAATGAGGGCTGATAGTTTGCCACTGGGACAAAGAAGAAAGTTTATCGGGGGGGGGGGGAGGGGAAGGTCAAAGGCTGACCTTATTTTTGTCCTATGTGCGGAGGTTTAGATGAGAGCATTTATCACTTGTTGTGTGAATGTGTGGAGCTGAGTGATTGGAGACTTGAAGTGTTTGGTAGGGAGGATTATGATTTTGATTGGTTGGTGAGAGTCTGTGCTGATGAGTGTTTTATGGGTATCAGCAGCTTAGCACGGTTACTTCGTCTTGCGATGAGTCATAGAAGTAGATTTCTGTAGGATTAGGTTAGGATTTGTGCAATTTCTTTGAAATGGTTCTTTGTTTATATTTTTTCCATGGCCTATGGGCTTTTAGCGCAAATAAATTCTATTCTATGCCTAAGCCTACTGGTGAAGCCGCTAACCTAGTCAAATATAAGTTTTTATCTCATTCTTTATAGTACTGGCACCCACTATATTGTAATGGCTATGAATCTTAAGGAGGCAGGGGTTAAATTACTTCCCACCAACCTGCATACACACTTTCTGGTCTTATTAATATTAGTATCCATGATGCCCTTTATATAGACTTGCTATTAATACCCGGTAAATTTTATATGTTGAACATCTCTACAACATAATAAATCGGACGAAGCGAAATTGAAGGGTTTTTTTTTGTTTCTTCTAAAATGACGAATCTTTAAAAAAAAAAAGGTTAATGTGCACAGCACAGTAAAGGTAATATATAGTAGGGAAATATTTCTCCAAACATGACACTCATTTCATTGCGCCTAATTAGGCAAATTGACGGACTGTCAGAGCAATGCGTCAGCAGAAGTATATACTTTTACAAGATCTCTTTCACAGTTCTTTCATACTTATTTTACAAATTTAACAATTCAGAACCATTTCCTAAAATTTCTTCTCTAAAATAAAATATTTCCTAAAATTATTAAAACATCCCTGAGTAATAAATTCCTGAGCAATAAAGAAGCACATCATGTCTAAATATATAATAAAGTTGTGAATTTGGAAGGTTGCAGGCCCAAGAGCCGCAATTTGACCCTGAAATCCGGCAGATTGCGATGGCTTCCAAAGCTCTGACTAAGGTCTAAAATGTCCGGCATTTTTGAATAATTAAGCATTTTCGCTTTTGACATTCATATTCCAAAATTGGTACCAAATTTGCACCAAACAGGCCAAGAAATCCCTAAATACTAGCTTATGATGGAAATCATACACCATTTACGCAATATTTTCTTAATGTGTTTGGTTTTGGATTCGTATTTAACAACATTAAACTTTCGGATAGGTAATCAAAAGAAGTCCATAAATAAAAATCTTGGTGGAAAGCAAGCATCACTTATGAAATAAGTATCAATTATGTCTTTATATTCTGCTATCTTAATGGTATAAATTTTCTAATTTAGAAAGCCACCCACATAAGCCCTAAGCTATCATGAGCAGTAACGCCAATTCACAAAATATGTAGGTGGGACAAAACGTATTCTGCAATTGGCAGTCTTGTTCTTCTTCAATTTTTTTTTTAATTAAGACTCCAAAAATGGTATTTTTGGAATCTACGGGGGAGGGGATGAGATGGAAAAAAGGAAGCCCATCCCTATTTGACATCACTGATCGTGAGTTGAAAGACTTGTGACTTCTATACGTAAGAATGGGGGGGGGGGCGAGAGGATGAGGAGGGTTGGTATTTGAAGCAGCCCAGGGGCCTCACTTATGATCCTAGAATCATGCAGATTGAAAACCCTTGTGTGACTTAGATTTCAGCATAATGTGAAATAGCCACCTGTTGCGAAATTTTTACTTAGCGCCTTTTTTTTAAACGTCTAAATTTCAAAATTAGCCTAAGACTTGTAACCAGGAACCTCAAAAATCCTTATAAGCCATGTTTGGTGAATATCAAACAATTGTGAAATATATTTGAGTACTTTTCGATTTATACTGCGATCTTCAAAGATTTTGAATTAGTATAATTAAAGTCTTTAGGACTACTAGCTGAATAGTCCCATAATGACTATGTGTCAAAAAATACAAATTCATTTAAGGCAGTGGGGAGGCAGGGATGTGCCATAGCACTCTAGTTAGCGCCCTACATTCATTCCAACTGAAAATCAATGCTTTCAGAGTTTGGATGTGTTTAGTTTGATATAGTGCTAGGTGAAGGTTGGTTAAGGAAGCTCGGAATTTTTTTTTTTTTTGGGGGGGGGGGGTATATTTTACGTTTTTGGGGTATTTTTGTTTTTATTCATAGGTATTCCACAGGTGTCACTACTTAGGGGTGTGCCATATTATGGCATGGCGCGCTCATTTTGCCTGGGTAATGAAATTTAAACGCCGAAACCTATATAGGCAATGATTTTTCATCTGATGAGCCCTGATATGTGGTGATTACCTGGGGAATATTAAAATGTTGTAGATTTAAGGTGCTATGGCTTGGTTTTGGGGCAATGACTTATACTTATTAGTTCTGATTTTGATGTATTTTGGACTTCATTTTCCGATTACTAGAATAGATCTACTGTTTTTTCGTATGCGATTGAATGAATGAGGAATTTCTAGACCTTGTTTAAGTACTCATTTATTTCAGTGACAAAAGTTGGAAGACTTCTTTTTTTTCTTTTTTTTTTTTTTTTTTTTTTTTTTTTTTTTTTTTTTTTTTTTTTTAGCCAAGTAGTTACCTGTAATACACTATATACATATATTCTATTAGGCATATAATAACAATTTTACATCTAGAAATCTGGGGTTTTTAGATGGAACAGGTAGGGTGTTTTTTTTTTTTTACAAACTGTTACCCCTTCCCCGTGCGTTGATTTACACAAAATAAGCGTATACTTTTGTGTCAATGTCAATTCTTTTGTGTCAAAAAGTTATCCTCTCGTTTTATTCTTAATTAATTCTTTTTTTATTTTACTTCTCGTGTGGACATGGTATAAAAGACTTCGATTGGGTACAGACCCTTGTTTGCCCCTGGCAAAGCTGCCCTCCCTAAGTAGAAAAGTAGCTTAAGCATATGGTCCTTAGACGGCACAGGTAGGGTATTTCTTACAAAGTTGTTACCCTTGCCCACGCGTTGATTTACCCAAAACGCGTTGATTCATTTAGGGGAGGGGTTGGAGCCAAATCCAGTTTTCTGGACTTGGCCAACTATTATACTACAATGTAATTTTTTCCTAATAATTTTTTTCAACTGAAAGTAAGGAGCACCATTAAAACTTAAAACGAATCAAAGTTTAAGGTGTTTTGATAAAAAAATACAGGAAACGATTTTTAAGTCAAATATGTCAGCTAAGCCGAATATGGATGGATGGGAATATTCGTAAGAAAAAAAAACTAATCAACCATGAGAGACTATTGGCAATATTTTCGTAAAACCCTTCAAAACAAAACAAAAAAATTTTAAATTGCTATTAAAAATGAATTTTTGTTCGCACCTTATTACCTGTAATGAGAATGTGATGATAGTTAAAACTCTTGGAGAGATTGTAAGTCGAGCCATTGGTTCAATGTTTAACAAGGAAACTTGCAGTATTTTTAAATTTTAGTTGCATCACGACGAGCAAAACAGCGGTAAATCTCAGACACTCTGGTGACTCGAAAACAACCATCATCCAGGGTAGGCTACACCGAATGCCAAAACCAGGTGGAGGGAAGGGGTTGCTGCAAAGACTTAACTTTTAGAAAGCGTTTTCATTACTCAGTTGACAGTTCACGCGGAAACCAGGGTTAATTTTATTCTGGGTGCTATCGGCCGTAGGAACAGGCCTATATAAGCAAGATTTTTGGTCAAAGTGTGAGGTAGTTTGCCTGCAAATTTTTTGAACCTGTGAATCATCAGTGCTCTTCTTCAAAAGGGGACTTTAGAACGCTTTAAAGGGGCTTTAAAGCCATATAATAAAATTTCAATTCACTTAATTCAAATAAAAGGAACATGGTTAAAGTATTATTGCTTTCTCCAACAATCAAAAGCATAATGTTAATTGTTCCTATCTTTTAAATTTTACGCAAAAGCTCTTCCCAAAGTAGAAGTTCAAGGTTTTCTCTTATCGAAGGGAGAAATTTGCGCTTTACTGGGACATTTCAGTCAGAAAAACTAGCAGTTTAATGCAATGGAGTTCAAAAATTTCGTTTAAAATTTTTAAACAAAATTTTCTTTTGGTGAGGAATGCGCCAAGCGATCTATGTAATATGCCATACCTGGTAAAGGTTTAGAATTGGGCCTGTTCAAAGGGAGATATGCTAGAGCAAAAAAAAAATTATATTGTAAATCTTAACCCTATTTTCGTGGTTTGTTCACGTTTTTGCTACCTCGTCCCCTCCCCCCCCCTTAATGGTCTCATGTACCCTTAGGCTACGTAGAGAAAAGTAAAATAATAATTGGTGAGAAAAAAAAATCAAAAACAGATAATGGGAAAAAAAACAAGGTAATGTGATTAATCGATGCTTGGTTAATATTATAAACTAAGAGTTTTATATTTTTTGGGCTATTGTCTTTACATATCCTAGGCCTATAGGGACCATTAAAAGAGTGTTGAGATGAGGCGTCAAAATTTAAACCAAATCATGGGAGTAGGCAAAAAATTAGCAGTATACAAAATTGTCTATGTTTTTCAAACATGTCTGCTTCTTAAGAGGCCCGATTGTGAATCTTTACGCCATGCGTGGAAAAACAGTGTAAAGCGTGGCGGAATTTTTCGGCACGTATGGCACTCCGGGAATGAGCACTAGGCCTCATTAAGTGGGCAACCACAGAGCTAGCTCTGTTTAAAATTATAGTTATTTATAATTATAGTTTTAATCTAAAACAGAGACGGAAGAAAAACTAACAATTTTGTAAGAAATACCCAATTTTTACCGGCTAAAGACCATGTGCTTAAGCTATTTTGTAAGAAATAATCTACCTTTACCGTCTAAAGGCCATCTGTTTTTTAATTTAAAACAGAGATGGGAGAAAAATTAACAATTTTGTAAAAAAATACCCTACCTTTACCCCGTAATGACCATGTGCTTAAATGTTCCTTTATAAGAGGATTTTTTGGGGGGAGGAGGGATACAGGAAACAAACTTTAAACAACGCAGCAAAGTCAGAAAAATATGTCCTAAGGAAAATGAGCCGATGTGGCTTTGATTACGTCAATTTATGGAAGTGGGCTGGAGTAACTAGAGGATTGGAGGGGATGAAATTGTCTCTATTTCCGAGGAGATAGGGTCTAGTCAGCGAGAGAGCAAGAAAAAGAAAGATCAGCACTATGAAACCCACGGTGTCCTTGATAGTGAAGTAAGGATAAGAGGGGAGCTTATCTAGGTTGGCATTAATCCCAAGACGATAATCTTTTTTTTTAAGATACAGATTGGGGGGACAGTTTTCTCAATTCTGAAGTACTTCTAACTGACTTTACTCGATTAGAATTTTGGGGAACAACGGGTGTGGATGGGGGGTTAGTTGGCCTACAATATTTGTAAGTATATACCCTGCTGTATCAGTTACTGTGTTATCCAGATGTATAAATTGGACAGTCTGTGCTATATCCTTGTTACCGCTCTTAATGTTGAGAGGACTTCCTATAGCAGCCCACTTTTTTCTTATAATATATTTATTTTAAAATCAACCAGTTATGCGTTTTCTCTCATGACATTCAAAAACTTGTCCAGTTTTTGACTCTCTTATCTTATGAGACAGATATCACCTTCAAAATCTGTGTTTGCGATCCTTTTTTTATTGTCTAGGAGACCGGGGCATTGTGGACACTTTTTCACAGGATTGCAAATAACTTTAAAGTAAGACTCTTTTTTGCACATCCGATTCTACCAACATTAACTTCAGTTAGTTAGCCTTGCTTGAGCTATTCATAACAAGCTTGTAACTCTTACCAGATTCTCATGGGAAGTGATCAAACGAAAAGTGTCAAAACTGTCCTTATGCCTGGATTACCGGGGTATAATGGACACTTGATATGGGTAATTCGGACACTGATATCTATTATCCCCTGGGTTGCTAAAGTCAGAAATAGAAGAGTAAATATCAGAAGAAAAAAAGAGAGTAAAAGAGAAGCATAAGAAATCAGAAAGAGAAGAGTTGGCTGTCTATTGAAAATGTATCGAATATATATAACAAATAGATATGCAGTGACAACTTAGGCAATTTTCAGCTGTAGACTTTAATTCAACTCAGCTGTTGAGCTGTGGTACTTTAAGCAATCACTACTAATTGATGTCAAATTCAGACCACTTGAAAAACAAGCTGTTCTGCTTGTCAAATAGTGCCATCAGTAAATGATAGAAGCCCTATGTTCATTTTGATGCTTGCACTGTCGAATGTAAAAATCTGATCTGCTCTCATAAACTTCATGAAAGGCACAAGTCTTTTCAAATACAGTACCTCATATTTGTCTTCCTCCTGTGAAACTATCTTCCCAACTGAGTTGGATGAGGTTTTCTCTAATATCCCGTTTAGTACAAATACATAGTCACCAGTTATTACTTTTTCATAACCAATGTCTCCCATGACACCTACATGCATGCTGTTTTCATCTGGGTTACTTGGATGGAATTCGTCTTCCATTTCATCCTGACTACTCTCTATGGTGTCAAAACTCAGGGCCTTTTCCCCTTTTTCTTGCTAATTTTTGCCTTGTTACTTCTCACTTTTTCTTTCCCTTAGTTTTTACTGTTCGATCAGCGAAGTCTGTCATCAGTGGATTTTTAACAGGTGTGTCAGTGGCTATAATGCTTTTGGTCCTTTTGCGGTTGGTAATATTTTTTCTGGCACTGGCTTTAGGGTAAGGAGAAATCTGTTCAAGGGAGATATTTGGGGATACAGGCGTTTCTTCTCGTAATTCTGAAGATAAAAAACCAACAAAGAGAAAAATCTCAGTAACAAAAAAACAACAAACGAGACAGCGGCCAGTGGAGAGAAAAGACGAAAAATGTAAAGCAAAGCGGATTTTTCGCCTGTATCCAAACAAGGCGTCTTCAGCACGAAAAAAACACAAGAAGAACAAGGTAAAAAACCAAGCTAAAACTAAAAACCAATAAAACCACCACCCAAAAAAATACTCAATTGGCGCAAACTGATTCACGTAGGGAAAAGATGCTATTTTAGAGTTACTTCAGTGAGAACACCAGAGTAACTGAGGAAAAAAGAAACTGGAAATTACTTTAATTATTCTGTTGCGAACGTGGATCAGAGCATTGTTTTTGCTTGCTCGTTCGCTATCTTTTCTGTCCAGTGGTTGCCAAGTAGTCTTGCTAAGTCATTTTTCTTCAAAATATAGGACTCTCATCCTTTGCTCTTAACTGAGATGCCATATTTCTCATTCATAGAGTTTATTTTGTAGGCATGCACAATTTTGCTGATGAGCCGACGAAGCTTAAGCTGGAGAGAGAAATTACTCAATCTCCAAACATTTTTAACGTTTGAAAGTGCTCCTTGTCCGTCTAATTCTGACTCTAACTTTCTTGGCTGTAGATCCCTTTTTCGTGCTGCCAAGATATTTGAGATAGGCTGAAATTTCATGTTGATTTTGAGCCTGAAACCTTTTAGTTCTTCTGGTTTTTATTGAATACTTGTTGGCAACCCTTTCAAACGTGCTTTTTAAGGATTGTCAATGTATAAGTGATCGACTCAATGCTTCTCAACACGAAGAGAATGACAACTGCGAACATTAATGTTAATGAAGACACTCATTTGTTTGCTCCATATAATATTACGAGTCTGCGAAATTTTCTGCTGTCTTGACGCAGCTACTTGCATCTTTGTTCACTGTCATTCCAAGATTTACTATAGTGTCTAGGATTCGATAGTGGTGTAGAAGTTCCAAGATAATTTCTTGGCTCGCCAATACAAATTTGATTTAGAACTGCAAAACGCCAAATACACTCATACTTATTTTGAGAAAAATATAAAACTTAGCTTTATTCTCCGATCTTTTGTGCTCAAAATCGATCAAGAGTTACTTGACTGATTCTGCAGTAGCAAAATCAAACGGTATTTGAATCACTATCGGATTTCACCAGTAGTAACTCAGTAACCATTTTCCTCTCTCAATTTTGAAACAAGGTTCAGACACATCAGTGGAACAAAGAAGTTATAAAATTGAATCGTGAACTATGGAAGGACAAAACTGAGAAACCCGCAGTCTGTTACTCACAAGTCACAAAAACTGGCAAGCTAGAACCACTACCTTGCTCTCAAGCAAGATTGTCGAATTTATAGTTTACAGTTTGGACTCACAGTTCCTATTGTCAGTCAGACAGAATGTTTTAATTTAGATTAAGAATTTACTATCAGTTATATCGAAAGAAAGGCCAAGTACAACTAACAATAGTTTTTTATTAGTTTTAATGGGCACAATTGATAGCAAAACTGTTGCAAACAATTCTTTTTTTTAGAACGCCGGAAAGTGATGTATTTGAAATTGGTGAGTTTATCTGAACTGGAATCAACAAGACCAAGGTAGGCTTCAAACGCAGGACTTTTTTTTAAACCAAGCTTCAGACTGCTTTTCATACTGCAATCTTTGTCAAGGGCCGATTTTCACATTCAGTCAAACAAAATGCGCCAATATAAAAAGATTCAAATTTAAGAAAATAAATCAATTCAATGGACAAATAGATAAATGGAATGGATTCACAACAGATTTTATGGAAAAACTCAACAATGAAATCAACTTTTGATGGCGGAACCAAGCCAAACTATAAAAATAAAACTGAAGTCAATATCTTGAGCACAGCTTCTTTTTGACAAGGTAACTTGCTTAGTTAGCCAAATAAGAAGCAAATACGGGTTAAGAAGAGAGAAACAAATTTTCATCCATATTCGCCACTTTAAGTTTCCTCAAGTTCCAGTTCCAAAATTTGTGTAAAGGTATATGGACTACCATTTAGTCCTTTCACCCCTTTGACTCCAAAAAAGTATCTTCAGATGGTCAGCAGTCCTTCATCCTCTTCTGTAAACCAGATCCTGGAAGTAAAAGTATCCTCCAACCAGCAAACAACAGATTCTCACTATCAAATTTATTAATTCTAATGATGGGCTCTAGGAAATGCGGGTACTTAATCTGCCTGTCCCCACCAGTTTAGGGCCTATAGGTCAGCCGGTACCTATACAACTCTATTTACTCTTTTCTGCCCTCTTCAGTACTTTCAAATTCTATTAATGAATCAACGCCTTTTCCGTTGTATTTTTCATGCTTTAGTTATCACTAATCAATTCGTCCCTTCTTTAAGGTATCAACAGATGCCTTAGATATCTTTCTATCAATGTGCCACAGATGCCTAGATATATTTCTATCAATCCTAAATTCAGGCTAGAAAATCAGGAATGCGGTATAAGTATTTGGTATATTAGTCGTGGAGCAGAGGGGCTTAAGGGAAATAGTCTCTTCACTCAGTGGCTGGCAATCAAATAAGACATTCTGGATTGTTTAATCAGATGAGAAGCAGACACGGCATAGAGAGGAATGATGTAATTTCCAATCAAATAACAAACTATTGAGAAGAAAGGCATCTGATTTCAGACGGTAATATAGCACTCTACGTTGTCTAATATGAGAGGGAGATAAAATCAATTTACTGTGATTAACATTCGATCTTTGCCTCTTAACTGCCTTAACTTTCATGAGTTTTAATTTTGAAAATTTACCAATTCTTATGAAACTGATGGGCCCAAGTGCAAGAATTTTGAATTACGTTTTTCAGACAGGATTTGAAACTGCCGACCCATCAATGGAAGATTTTCAGACTAAACCCAAGATTGGGTCCGTCGCCTGAACTTCGCCTAACTCTCTAAAATTGTGCTGAATATGAACGCCGAGAGCACATTTTTTGAATTTTCCGTAAATTGCAGCTTGGAGCAATCTAAGGACTTGTATTTGTGAAACTCCTGGGTCGATTACCAATAAGCTGTTTTCACTCTTGTTTAGTGACCAAGAGTAGTTGGATGACCAATTTCTTTCTAGTCAGGTTTCCTCTCTCTCAAGGACTTCTCAACATTCAGTATTTGTTGGAAAATGTGAACATAGTCAGCAATAATTATGTCATAATATAGTTTGTTCCAAACTTTGTGAAATCTTGAGGTAAGGAATTGAGTGCGAACACTGGATCGGGTGGACTCCTTTCAAAATTTTAGCCGATGACGTCTGGTTCTTAAATCAATAACAATGGGAAATAAAGTTTGAAAGTGGTGGTTTTCACCAACGTTTAGGTTAGAATGGCATCACCTCTTCTTCTCCTGTATACGCGTGTTGGGAGTCTCCATTTTAATAGTCATGTGGGGTAAGAGATTTCTTGCATACCAGATACTAATTTTGTGACATATCTCTGCATGTCTTCCAGAACCTCAATGACTTCCTTAAAATAAGTGGAAGCTAGAGACATTCTTGTTTTAAGCTAGACTCAGACTAGTCCTCTATGCAGAAGACTAATGACTCTGGGCGAGAGTGTTAAATGGGTGCGCTTAATCAACCCCAGGTTTGCAATAGCACAAGCTGCAGACTTCTTAGCATAGGTACCGAATTTTAATTCATTTTCAATATGTGATGTCGAGATCTTAGTCAGCATTTATAGAAGAGATTGGACGGTCAAAAAGAAAATAAAAGCAGCAGAGACATTTTTTGTCAAAGTGAAGAACATGGCACGTGGCAAGATTAAATTCAAAAAGCCAAGCCTCAGCCAATTGACCAAGTAGATGAAGAATAGTCGGTAAAAGGATGTGATGATTTGATGAAGAGGCTCGTCCCCCAAGTTTTGAGGGGTGGGCATAGAGTCTTAGTTTACTACTGATAGCAGAGGGAGGATCATTGAAAAAGACATCAAACAGAGCAGGAACCAATACACTTCCTTTAGGCACCACGCTCAAAACTTGTTTTGAAGAGTAAAGAATTTGATTATTGCTGCAATCAAGGAGCCGAACATGCTGAGATTTCAAGTGAGTAAAATAAAGGATCCGGACCAGGAATTTCTTTTCATGCTTGACTGCATGCATTTTGATTAAAATCCCTTTTGACAACAGTAAATCCCTTTTACTCAAATCCTTTAAAAAAGTCATCCAGAATCGTGTCAATAGGCTCTTCTGAGGGCATTTAAGGTTTTTATTGAATGGGTGGTCGTATAAACATCAGTTGGGGCTTATTTGTTTGAAATTGGACGTTATAGTGCCCTTTTTAAGAGTCAATGCGATTTGAGAGCACAAAGTCCCCCCTCCACGCTCAGCATTTGCTTTAAAACCTCTAATTAAAATTTGGAGATAACAACTTTATTCATCGTAGTTGAAGGTTTTGGAAATTATGTTTTTGAGGAAGACAGCCACCCCCCCCCCCTACAGCTCTCAAAGAAAGGGCTGTAAGTTATGCCCTTAGGGCGTATAAGATTTTTATAAAAAAGGGCGGTCATATATGCTTTGGAGGAGACTTATTGGATTGGTAATCATAAGTTCTAGTACCCTTTTAAGAATCAGAGTAATCAGAGCGCAGCTACCCCCCCCCCCCCCACACACACACACACAGACACGCACACAAGTGCGTCATGTTTTCCAATAGATACTTTCAGACAGGCTTTTTTATTCAAAATAGTCCAAATATCATCTAACAAGGCTTTTGAGGTTGATACAAACCACCAGAGCCTGAGGGCCAGGGTTGTAAGTTATCCCCCTGGGTATTCAAGTTTCTTATGGAAGAGATAGTTGTATAAACTTTAGAGGTGGCATCTTGGCTGAATTTAGACGTTCCAGCTCTCTTTTAAGAGTCAAAAGTGACGGAAGTCAATTAGAACCCCCCCCCCCCACCCAACTACCCCTCTTTTTACCAAATGCATTTGATTTAAATTGTGCAATGGGAATATTGTTTAAAATAGTCCAAAGAACACATAATAATGCTTCCAGGGTTCGCAAAACCCCCCAGAGCCCTGGGGCAAGGGCTTTAATTTATTACCTGGGGGCATATTTTCTTATGTAATGGGTAGTCGTATTAAATTCAGATGGGTCTCATTTGATTTTAAATCGGAATTTATATTGCCCTTTTTAAGGATCAAAGCGAATTGAGAGAAACCTCCATCATTTCCTATAACAAATATACAAACAAAGTTTTGAGACATCAATTTTTTCAGCATTGTTGAAAGGTTCAATAATATGTGTAGCAATATTTGTAGTAGTTGTAGTAGCATTAGTAGCAGTATGCAAATAGCACCTTTTTTTCAACAACCCCTTCAACACACGATGAAATTTTTAAGTTAATACCATAAACCGGTCCTGAAGCATTACTGATACGTCCTCTTTACAACCTATATTGCCATAGTGTGTTTCGATTTACTTCAGTACAGTTACAATATTTCTCGAAATTTTCGCATTATTAGTTGCATCAGTAGCAGTAGGAGTACAGTTAATAGTAGCAGTCTTAGCTTTTGTCACAGCAGTAGTAGTAGCAGTAATAGTAATAGTAGCAGTAGTTGTAGGAGTAGAAGCATTAGTATTATGATGCAAATATTGTCTTTTTGTTAGTTTAAAATCCCCCACAACAAGCGGTGGAAGTTTTAATTTCACACACGGAAGTGTTCCTAAAATATTGCTGATATGCCCTTTTGACAACCTGCATACTGATGGCAGGTTGTCATCCGTACAACAAAAATATTCTCCGAAACTTTCACCTTCATACCTTTATAGGTTGTCGATTTTGAGCTAGCCAGAAGACACTGTGTGTATTCATCACTTCATATAGATAATATAAGAACTATAAAGGTCTATTATTTATATACAGGGAGTATTCATTTAATGCTGCTTCTACGGTTACTATAACTAATGATACAAATGGCATTAAGTTGAAAGTTTTAGGGAACATTTAGGAGGAGTTTCAGTTAAACAAAAAATCTATATCCATGCAGGTATTAAAAGCGCATATAAGCCCTATTGGGCATATAAGGACACAGGCAGCAATGTTCTGTCATAGCTGTTAATATCATGGATATTTTAAAAGAGCTAATTTAATTTAAAATTAAAAGTTACAGTGTCCTCTTAAGAGTCGAAATTGATTGGAGGGCAATCAGCCCTCCTCTTCAGCTCATAATTTTCAAGACACTTCCAATCAAAACTTTCAGACAGCCATTTTGTTCAGCATAGCTGAATGGTCTAGTAGCTATATCTATAGGGTTATTGGGTAGGTTAACCCCAAACAGTTATGTAAGTTGCCATTATGCTTAAAAACTAGATGTTGCTTTAAAATTAAACCAAAACACACTGTTTGTATGCTGGTTGCCAATAAGACATCTCAGCCATACACCAAGAACGACATAGGTTATTTTGTTCAAATTTTTGGGGCTACTTCTATTACTTCTTCTGCTCTCAAATTTTACTAATTTATAAGAGTGTATTTGTATCCTGGCTGTGAAAGAGCAGAGATATAATTTTTCGGGAATGGTGTTAACTTCTATTTATCAGATCAACTAGAGGATGTGTATGACTAAATCAAACCACTGTTTGCGTCATGATTTTAAAAAGAGTTTACATTGTTAAAATTTGCTGAAAAAGTTTCTACAGCATATAAATAGCAGGCCAAAGTATAAATTCTCAAAGGAAAACCGGAGATATTCAGTTATTATTTTCTTTTTCCCTGAAAAAGACTGTGTCAATATAAAACGAGCAGAAATTAATCAAAATAACTTTTTTCCACAAAATAAGTTTTTCAAAAAAAAGTAAAGAGCTCAATTAAACCAAAAATGAACAAAAATATTTACCAAGCATACAACTAGCACAAACCAGTATCAATAAATAAATGAAACCCAAAACGAACAGAAATAAGAATAGATAGCCGAGTCAAACTGAAAACGAGCAGAAATTAATATGAATAGGATTCAAAACCCTCATGCTTTCTATAAGCCAGAATATAAACTGTACTTTATTGAAAAAAATTCTCTTAAATTTTTTTATTTTTATAACTTTAAGACATAAAAAATTAATTAGGATTTTAAGAAATAAATATCAGCATATGTATATTAAAATAACAATGCACATTCACTGGAATTTTTTTCAGTAAAGTACAGTTTATATTCTGGCTCTTAAAAAGCATAGGGGTTTTGAACCCTGCTCATTTAATTTCTGCTCGTTTTGAGTTTGACTCTGTTATTTATTTTAATTTCTGTTAGTTTTGGGTTTCATTTATTGATTGATACTGACTTTAATTGTAGTATGCTTGGTAGACAATTTTTGTTCATTTTCGATTTATTGGAGTTTTTTACTTTTTTTGAAAAACTTATTTTGTGGTAATTTTTTTCAATTAATCATTTACAAAAACCATCAAAAATTATATTAAAAAACTTTTTTTCTACTGAAAGTAAGGAGAAACATTAAACCTTAAAATGAACTGAAATAATTGCATGCAAGAAGGGAGTTACCCCTTCTCGTCACCTCGCACTTTACGCTAATGTCTGAGTTTCATCTCAATACTTTAATAACGACTCTTGAAACACAAGAGTTGTTTAAGTAGAACAACAAGATGGTTTTTTTTAAGTGCTAAAATAATTTTAGCATGAAGAGCGAGGTGTTGAAAAGAGGGCGAACCCCTTCATATACTTTAAAGGGCTGTAAGTTTCGAAATTTTCCAATATTGTTTATAGATATCATTTGTCTTTGAAATGTACTTTAGATCAAGAGATCACCGATTCAAAAGTTGTTGATCCCCACTTTTAGTCAGAAGTGAATAAAAGAGCTATGACTGTGACATTGAATTTGAAAATAAATTAATTAAAATTTTTATCAAAAATTTTTAAAGACAGTTTATCAAACAGTTATATGTATTTCTCTGTTATTTAAAAAACGATAAGAAATTAAATAAAAAACAAGTTTTGTTAACTGAAATTAAGAAGCGACATTAAAACTTAAAAAGAACAGAAATTATTCCGTATATAAAAGGGGCTGTCTCTTACTCAACGTCTCGCTCTTAGTCAACACTCTATCACTTTTGACTTTTAAAAAGGACACTAGGAATCCGGATTTCCAATTGAATGTACCGCATCTGGAGTTTACACGATATACAGCGACCCTTTCAAGAAATACTTTAAATGTTAATAATGGGCAACTACTATAATTTGTAGCCCTTGCCCTTAGGGCCGTGGGGGAGTGTAATCGTCAAAAACGCAATAAACGGATCTTTCAAATATACTTACCAAAATGGCTATCTCAGAAGTTTGATTAGTTATGTTTGGGGAAATGATGAGTGCGGAAGAGTGGGGGGCTGGTTGCCCTCTAATCACTTTTGACTATTAAAAAGGGCATTATAATTTCTGATTTTCAATCCAATGAGCCTTTTTAAAGTTTAAGACCACGATTTACATAAGAACTTTATACATCCCTAGGGCAAAACTTACAGACCTTACCTTAAAGGCTATGGGGGAGTGATGTTATCTTCAAAAGCATAATTTCTTGACCTTTCAACTGCAATGAAAAAATGTCTATCTCGAAATTTTGATTAGATGTATCTAGGGAAATGATAAGCGTGGGGGAGGACTTGATGCCCTCTAATCACTTTTGACTATTAAAAAGGGCACTGGAACTTATACTTTCCGTGGAACTTGTAATTCGAGCGAGTCTTTTTCGATGGTTCTATTACAACTTCTTCTATACAAAGTGTCCCAGTCTACAGAAAAAAATATGATGTTGCCAAATTGCTCTTCACTTAGGCAGCTTTATTACGCTGCCTATGATGAAAAAAAAGTTTGAACCCAGGAATCAAAGATCTTATTAGAGAAGAAGAAAAGATAAATTTTCCACCGTTTTGTTTAAACTAGTGATTTTTCTTATCTGCTTAATATATGATCTGTTTAATACATAGTGTAATATATGATGTTCAATATTTAATAGATTAATTTTAGTCACTGGATTCGAAGAACTCTGATAATAGGAATCAGTGAATTCAGAAATCAGGCTTGTACTTTTTGTCGCAGTTTCGTCCGACAAAAACCCGGCTTGTCACACTTTTTGGCTCTCTTTCTCGGATGCTGACAATTTTGTCAGGGGGCAACCTTAAGGCTATAATATTCAAAATAACAAAACGTTGTGTACTGGAAATGGCCCTGGTGTCAGGATTTATCGAGTTTCTTAACAAAGAAAAGGTGCCATAAGGCTCCAAATTAGAGACGAATTACTAGGCTAAATTAAAAATTTCGAGCTAGACTATTAAAACTTTCGATAAGGATTTTCTATCCATATTAGAATCAAGCAAGGAGTGTTTAATCTCCCATGTCCAACACTTCTAATTCTAGTAGAATTTAAAGATTCCTGGGTAAATATTTATTTATCTTAACCAACCCCTTTCCAAGATAGTCAAAAGTAACTAAAATAGAATTTTACCATGAATATACCACTTGATGCCCTTTTTTATGCTCTTTACAAATATCATAATCATTTTTGTTAGAAATAAATTTTAGCCCCCACCCCTATATATACCAATTCAGGGTAGGCCTATATATTTGCACATTAGGGGGGTAGGGGTAATTTTATTTCTTATGTAAATAAGAGGTAAGTTTAAACTTTCCCCCCATCCCCCTAGTGTGAAAATATGTATATATTTACCTAAATTTTTACCAAATCATATTATTGACTTACAAATAAGGTGAATATACCACTCAATGCTTTTTTTATGCTCTTTCCAAATATCATAATCATCTTTGCTGGAAATGAATTTTACTCACACCCCTATCTCCCAGTTCAGGTTATATATTTGCACATTCGGGGGGGGGGGGGTTGGTAAAGTTTAAACTTACCTCCCATTTACATAAGAAATAAAATTTGCCCCCCCCCTAATGTGCAAATATATACCCTGAATTGGTATATATAAGGGTGGGGATAAAATTCATTTCTGATAAAAATGACTATTATATTGGAAAGAGCATAAAAAAGGCATCAAGTAGTATATTCACTTTATTTGTAAGTTAATAATATGATTTGGTAAAAATTTACCATAAAATCTTCATCATACCACCTAAAAATTAGATTTTTTCACTATTAGATATGTAAAAATCTTTTCAACAAATATATGATTAGCTTGAATGTTTTGATCATACACAACACACAATTTCAAATGTACTGTTATACCATAATTGAGCCTAATCTTGGCCACACATTTCAAGATTAAGCCTAATCTTAGACAATGCTGTCTAATCTTTAACAAAGGATCTTAAAGTTTTAAGCAATGTACAAGAACAAAAATAGAGTATCAGATAGCTGTTTATGACCATACAAATAAAAAAAAAATTGTCAAAATTGGAAACAATTATTTATATGTTTTATAAAATCTCCAAAATACAAAGCATGGCAATAGAGTATAACAAAAAGAAAGAAAATGAAACAAAAACAGGAGCAAATACATGTAAATTACAACTCAATAAACCAAACAATTTGGAAAATTAAGCCTCCAAGGGTTGTAAACCTCTTTATATGTATCACACAAATAAATAATACAATAAAAAAATAATAAATAAGAAAAAGGAAACTAGCATTAAAACAAAAATTCTGCAATGGGTGGTTTGACAGATAACTCATAAGCTTGGAAAAAAGCTTATCTGCAGCATCAAGAGGATCTGGCAAGCTGTATCTATCCTGCAGTCTACCATTCCTAGTCCAAGGAGGAACCTGGATAAGGAACTTTAAATATTTAAAATAGGCCCTCCTGATTTCTATTTATCTGATTGGTTAAAAATGTCCCAGAAAGGAATCAGGTATAGAACACGAGGGAGAGAAACAGCAATTTATACTTTCGCAAGGTGGCGTTTACCAAGATTCAGCTTTGATCCAACTACAACAGCATATTCATTATGGATCTTACATACAGTTCAGGCAATAAGTAATTTCTGAGTTGACTTTAGGGATGTACTAATAGGTAAACCAAGGTACACAAGCTCCTGCAGTGGTGCAACATCAGAATCACCCAGATTTACTCTATCAGGGGTTTCAGAATGGTTAAAATTAAATAATAACACTTGAGACTTAGCTGCATTTAAAGAAAGACCAATCTCATTATAATTCTTAGCAATCTCCCTATAACTTTTTTCCAAACTCAACACAGCCCTACTTAGGTTAAGAACGTCATCTGCATTACATAAAACAGACACACTAACATCATTCAATATACAGCAAGGTGATAAATCCCCTTGGGGTCTTAGGGTCGTGTTATTATAAATAGTAGGAGAGGTAATGACCCCTTGTTTAATTCCAATATTCACATGCAGTTCTGAAGAAAGAAATGAGGATCCAATCTTTAAGCACACACAGAGGCGTCTATACATACAATAAAGAGGTTGAACTACATCAACAGGTACCCCCCTTTTTAACAACTCATGCATAGCCAAGTCTGACGACAAGGACCTCTTTCAGCCTGCCCAGTTGTCAAGAACCAGGGGTCATTCAGCAAAGCTTTTTCGGAAGCGTGCTAATACAAGGAAGAGGAACCATTTCTTCTCCAACCGCATCATAAGCCTCTGGAACGATCTGAGCAAAACGACAGTGAGTTCACCATCCATTGACAGTTTCAAAGCCAATCTTGATAAGGAATGGGAAACCAAACTATGGCTCACGCAATGGGATGAAGCTGATGTCCACCAGCCCTATCATCACTAACTGTCATACATTGGACTCATCCATATCGCTAGCAAGTGCGATTTAAGGTAATTTAAGGTAATAGCCTCAGAATGAATTAGAGATCTAAAAGCATTACTAATGGCATATGCACCAATAGCCAAAGGACTATCCTTTCAGCATCCTTTAATATTGTATATAAACTCCTTAAAGCATGGTAGCAACTGAGATGTGGTTGAAACCTAAACTGAAAAGAAGGCATTACACACTGTTGACAAATATGATCAATAATCAACAATTCAAAAGTCTTTGAAAACACACTAGAAACTGTAAGAATCCAGAACAATCCACACATTCCAGAACATGAAACAATCCAGAAACAGACTCCACACTATAGGAAAAATCCAAAACATGGCACTCCAACTGGCTCTTGGCTTGTACCTTGACACTTCTAGTGATTGTACCAGGAAACTAGCAGGAGTTGCCACTATAAGCAAGAGAAGAGGCAAAGCCATTGTTAAATATTATACCAGGATTCAAACCTATAAGGAGTGGTACCCTATTTTCACTCTTTGTCATGAGAATGCTAAGCAGCAGAATAATATTTGGATAAAATTCAGGTTGATTCTTCTAAGTTCCCTCCTCCATGGAAGCTTTTTCAACTGGATGTCAGTTTAAAGCTTATACAAGACAAACAGAAGAATATCTCACATCAATTAATTATGGCAGAATTTTAAGAGAAAAGCCTACAGAGTTCAAAGATCATCTGAACATTTTTACTGATGGATCCCTAGTAGGGAATAAACCTGCCACAGTAGCAATAATCCCACTCACTTCTCTGCCCATTTAAAAACCTCTCCCACTGGGCTTCTCAATTCTGATGCCTGAACTGGCAGCAATAGTTGAATCACTAAAGGTGGTCAAAAACTTACCTTCCCATTTCTGCAAAGTAGCAATCTTCTTGGATTCTCAGACTGCTCTTAAACTAATGAAAACCTTAACCTGGAATACAAAGGGCACTGATTTGAAGGAGATAAGAGAACAGCTTGATTCTCTATCTAAAATTGACATAGAGTGGTTTTCAAGCATATTCCTAGCCATGTGGGCATCCACTATATCAACAAAGTAAGACAGTTTTAGACTCATCAAAGTATGAAAATTAGTATTAAAGTGCCTAAGTACTTACAAACCTGGAACCATAGCTATTTCACATTTGGATAATTGTGAACAAAATGGCTAACTCAAAATTTTGACTGAAAGAATTTAAAAAAAGGCTTGGGGGGGGGGGTGCCTACCATCTGATCACTCTTGACTTTAAAAAATGGAGATAGAACTTTCAATGTAAATCAAATGAGGTTTTTCAAAAGTCTATACAATTACCCCTTCAACAAAAACCTTGTATATGACCAATGGACAGCTTGTATAACTTACAGCCCTTGCCCATGTGACCACCTTTTCCGTAAAATACTTTATATGTCCCTGGGGTATAAGTTACAACCCTTCCCCTGGGTTTCAAGAGGGGGGACCTCAAAGTTTTGTCATCTGATTTTTGGAATATTTCAAACAAAATGGCTATCTCAAAATTTTGATCAGATGCATTTGGGGAAAAGAGGGGTGTGGGGTGGGGGGGGGTATGCTTACTGATCACTTTTGATGACTCTTAAAAAGATAAATAGAAACTTCAATTTTCAATCAAATGACCACCTCTGATGTTTATACAACCACCCACTACAAAAAACCACATCTGCCCCCAGGGCATAAATTACACTGCTTCCCCTGGGCTCTGGAGGGCTTTGTTGACCCCTGAGGTTTTGTTATTTGATCTTTAAACTTTTTTGAACAAAATGGCTATCTCAAAATTTTGATCAGATGCATTTGGGAAAAAGGGGTATTGGTGGGGGGGGGGGCTAGTTGCCCTTTCGTCACTTGTGACTCTTAAAAAGGGCACTAGAAATTCTGATTTACAATCAAATGAACCCCCTCCAAAGTTTATACTACCATCCCTTCCATAAAAACCATATATGCTCCCGGGGCACAATTTAAAACGCTTGCCCCCAGGTTTTAGTGGGCTTTGTTATCCCTGGAGTCTTTGTTATATGATCTTTGGTCTATTTTGAATAAAATGGCTGTATAAAAAATTCAATTAGACACTTTTGGGGAAAAGAGGGTTGGTGGTTAAGGGACTATTTGCAATTGGATCACTTTTGAATTTTAAAAAGGAACTAGAACTTTCAGTTTCCAATCATTTGAGTCCACTCCAAGGTTTATGCAACCACTTCTTCTATCAAAACTTTATATGCCCCAGGGCATAAGTTACAACCCTTCCCCCGGGTTGTAGGGGGGATGTTGACCCCAAAGTTTTTGTTATCTGATTGTTGGACTATTTCAAACAAACTGGCTATCTCAAAATTTTGATCAGATGTATTTGCAGAAAAGAGGGTGTATGTGTAGTAGGGCGTAGATACCCTTTGATCCCTTTTGACTTATAAAAAAAGTTTACTAGAACTTTCAATTTCCAACCAAATTATCCACCTCTGAACTTTATATGACCTTCCCTTACATAAAAACCTTATGTGCCTTTGGGACATTACTTAAAACACTTCCCCCCAGTCTCTGGAGGTTTTTGTCTATTCCAGAGTTTCTATTATCTGATTTTTGAACTATTTTAAACAAAATAGCTATCTCAAAATTTTTATTGGATGGGTTTGGGGAAAAAAGAGCATGGGGGGGGGGGGGCTAGTTGCCCTTTGCTCTCTTTTGACTCTTTAAAAGTTAACTAACTAGAACTTTCATTTATTAATCAAATGAGCCCACCCTCTTCTTCTTCTTCTATTTAGCAGCAGGCCCTCTCTAATGTTTTTTACAACATCCCTTCTATAAGAACCATATGTGCCCTCAGGGCATAACTTGTGAAACCTGCCCCTGGCTCTGAGGGGTTGTGTTGACCTTGGAGTTTTTGCTATATGATCTTTGAACTACTTATAAAAAGTTGCTATCTTAAAATTTTTTTGGATATATTTGGGGAAAAAAGGGCATGGGGGGCTAGTTGCCCTCTGATCTCTTTTGACTCTTAAAAAGAGAACTAGAACTTTCATTTTCCAATCAAATGAGCCCTGTCTGAAGTTTATAAAAGCATCCCTTTCATAAGAACCATATTTGCCCCCAGGGTGTAACTTACAATGCCTGCCCCTGGGCCCTGAGGGGTCTTGTCAACCCTGGAGTTTTTATTACCTGATGTTTGAACTATTTTTACCAAAATGGCTATCTCAAAATTTTTGTCAGGTGGATTTGGAGAAAAAGGGCATGGGGAGGGGGCTAGTCACCGTTGATCTGTTTTGAATCTTAAAAGGTGTTCTAGAACTTTAAATTTACAATCAAATGAGCCCTCTCTGAAGGTTATACAAGCATTCCTTCTAAAAAAAAAAAAAAACATATGTGCCCCCAGGGCATAACTTACAATGCCTGCACAAGGCTTTGGGGGGTTGTGTCAACACCAGAGTTTTGTTATATGATCTTCAAACTATTTTTAACAAAATGACCATCTCAAAATATATGTTGGATGTATTTGGGGAAAAAGGGCATGGGGGGGTCTAGTTACCCTTTGATCTGTTTTGACTCTTAAAAAGGGAACTGGAACTTTCAATTTCCAGTCAAATGAGCCCTCTCTGGAGTTTCTATAAGAACCACATATAACCACAGGGCATAACTTACATCGCCTTGCCCTGGGCCCTGAGGGGTTTTGCTGACCCTGGAGTTTTTTATTGTCTGATGGTTGAACTATTTTTAACAAAAATGGATATCTCAAAATTTGTATTGGATGAATTTGGAGAAAAAAGGGTGTGGAGGGGGGGCGGCTAGTTGCCCTCTGATCTCATTTTTCTCTTAAAACTAGACTAGAACTTTAAATTTCCAATCAAATGAGCCATATCTGAAGTTTATACAAGCATCTCTTCTATAAGAACCATATATGCTCCAGGATATCATTATATAGAAAGCTTTCATCATTTAATATAGAAAGCTTTCTTGTAGAAACTTGAAAAAGGACTCATTTGATTGGAAATTCAAAGGGCTAGTGCCCTTTTTAACAATCAAAAGTGATTGGAGGGCAACTAACTCCCCTCTAACGCCCACCTTTTCCCCAAACACATCCAATCAAAACTTTGAGATAGCCATTTTGTTCAATGTAGTTGAAAGTTCTGGAAATTAGGTCTTTGAGGATGACAACCCCCTCACAGCCCTCAGGGCAAGGGTTGTAAGTAATGTCCTGGGGGCATATAAGTTTTTTTTTTATAGAAAGCGTTGTCATAGAAACTTTAAAACGTCTCATTCGATTTGAAATTTAAAGGGCTAGTGTCCTTTTTAGTAGTCGAAGGTGATTGGAAAGCAATTAAAACCCCTCCTACGTCCACTATTTCCCCAAACACATCCAATAACAGTTTTGAGACGGCCAGTTTGTTCAGCGTAGTTGATAGTTCTGGAAATTATATCTTTGAGCGGGACACTCTCCCCACAGTCTTCAGGGCAAGGGTTATAAGTTATGCCCTGTTGGCATATATGGTTCTTATGGAAGGAGTGCTTGTATAAATTTCAGAGAGTGCTCATTTGATTTGAAATTGAAAATTCTAGTTCACTTTTTAAGCATCAAAAGATATTGGAGGGTAACCAGCTCCCCCCCCCCCCCACGCCCTTTTTCCCAAATGCATCTGATAAAAATTTTGAGATAGCTATTTTTTTTTTAAATAGTTCAAAGATCATAGAACAAAAACTCCAGTGTCAACACAACCCCCCGGGGCAGCTGTTGTAAGTTATGTCCTGGGGGCATATATGGTTCTTATGGACGGGACACTTGTATAAACTTCAAAGAGGGCTCACTTGATTGGAAATTGAAAGTTCTAGTTCAGTTTTTGAGAGTCAAAAGAGATTAGAGGGCAACTAGCCCATGTCCCTTTTTCCCCAAATGGATCCGATAAAATTTTTAGATAGCCATAAGTTAAAAATTGTTCAAAAGTCAGATAACAAAAACTCATGTATTGAAACAACCCCCCAGGGCCCGGGACTGGCGTTGTAAGATATGCCCTAACTTTGAGATAATCATTTTTTAAAATAGTTTAAAGACCATATAACAAAAACTCCAGGGTTGACACAGCCCC
The DNA here is from genome assembly GCF_049724085.1 of Artemia sp. Qi Xiang Cuo. NCBI lineage: Eukaryota > Metazoa > Arthropoda > Branchiopoda > Anostraca > Artemiidae > Artemia > Artemia sp. Qi Xiang Cuo. The sequence continues at coordinate 44,310,561 of NC_142804.1, read as the reverse complement.
CAAGGGCCTGAAGGTAGGCGTTGTAAGTTTTGCCCTGGGGGAATAGCCTATATGGTTCTTCTGGAAGGGATGCTTGTAAAAACTTCAGAGAGGACTTGTTTGATTGAAAATTGAAAGTTCTAGTTCAATTTTTGAGAGTCAAAAGAGATTGGAGGGCAACTAGCCCCCCCCCCATGGCCCTCTTCCCCAAATGCATCTGACTAAAATTTTGAGATAGCCATTAAAATAAAAATTGTTCAAAAGTCAGATAACAAAAACTCCGGTGTCAACACAACCCCCCCCCCCCCGGGCCCGGGGGCAGGCGTTGTAACTTATGCCCTGGGGCATATATGGTTCTTATGAAAGGGATGCCTGTATAAACCGCAGAGAGGGCTCATTTGATTGGAAATTGAAAGTTCAAGCTCAGTTTTTAATGGTCAAAAGAGTTCTGAGGGCAACTAGCCCCCCCCCCCCCATGCCTTCTTTCACCAAACCCATCTGATGAAAATTTTGATATAGACCTTTTGTTAAAAATAGTTCAAAGGTCGGATAAGAAAAACCCTGGAGTCAGTACACCCCCCCCCCCAGGGCTGGGGGAAGGAGTTCGAAGTTATGCCCTAAGGGCATGTATGGTTGTTCTGATGAAAGGGATGCTTGTCTAAACTTTCTAGAGGGCTCATTTGATTGGAAATGGAAAGTTCTAGTTCACTTTTTAAGAGTCAAGAGATTTGTGGGCAACGTGGGCAAATAGTTCAAAGGTCAGATAAGAAAAACTCATGTATTGATGCAACCCCCCAGAGCCCAGATGCAGGCACTGTAAGTAATGTTCTGGGGGCATATATAGTTCTTATGGAAGGGATGCTTGTATAAACTTTAGAGAGGGCTCATATGACTGGAAATTGAATGTTCTTGTTCACTTGTTGAGAGTTAAAAGAGATCGGAGGGCAACTAGCCCCCCCCCCTCCACGCCCTAGATGCATCAGATAAAAAATTTGAGATAGTCATTTTGTTAAAAACAGTTCAAAGTTCAGATAAAAAAAACTCCAGTGTCAACACAGCCTTCCAGGGCCTGGGGATAGGCATTGTAAGTTATGCCCTGGGGGCATATATGGGTCTTATGGAAGGGATGCTTGTATAAACTTCATAGAGGGCTCATTTGATTGGAAATTGAAAGTTGTAATTTACTTTTTAAGAGTCAAAAGTGATTGGAGGGCAGCTGGCATCCCCTCACACTCTATTTCTTTTTTTTTCCAGAGGCACTTCATATAGAAGGAGTCGTCGTATAAACTTCAAAGGGGGCTCATTCAATTGGAAATTGAGATTTCTAGTGCCCTTTTTAAGACTCAGAAGTGATCGGAGGGCAACTAGCCCCCCCCCCAGCCTATTTTCCCCAAATATATCTGATAAAAATTTGAGTTAGCTATTTTGTTAAAAATAGTTCAAAGTTCATATAACAAAAACTCCTTTACGCGTGGCCATTTTGTTAAAAATAGTTCAAAGGTTAGATAAGAAAAACTCCTGCTTCGATGCAACCCCCAGGGCAACGGGGCAGGTGCTGTAAGTATTGCTCTGGGGGTATGTGTGGTTCTTATAGAAGGCATGCTTCTATAAATTTCAAAGAGGGCTCATATGATTGGAAATTCCAATAAGAACTTTATACAATAATCCGATAAGAACTTTGAGGTAGCCATTTTTTTTTAAAAATAGTTCAAATATCATATAATGAAGACTCCAGGGTTGACACAACCCCCACAGGGCCCGGAGGCAGGCGTTGTAAGTAATGCTCTGGGGGCATAAACAGTTCTTATGGAAGGGATAATTGTTAAACTTTGGAGAGGGCTCATATGATTAGAAATTGAAAATTCTTGTTCACTTTTTAAGAGTCAAAAGAGACCGGAGGGCAACTAGCCTCCCACCCCTCTCCACGCCCTTTTTTCCCCAGACCCATCCAATAAGAACTTTGAGAGATCTATTTTTTTTCAAAAATGGTTTGAAGATTATATAATGAAAACTCCGGTGTCGACAAAATCCTTCAGGGCCCGGGGTAGGCATTGTAAGTTATGCCTGGGGGGCATATACAACTGTTGTGGAAGGGATGCTTTTATAAACTTCAGAGAGGGTTCATTTGATTGGAAATATTAAAGCTCTGGGGTTGACACAATCCCCTAGGGCCCAGGGACAGGCGTTGTAAGTTGTACTCTGGGGGTATATATGGTTCATATAGAAGGGATATTTGTGTAAACTTCAGAGAGGTCTCATTTGATTGAAAATAGAAAGTTCTAGTTCATTTTTAAAGAGTCAAAAGAGACCCAAGGGCAATTAGCCCCCCCCCCCCCACGTCTTTTTTTCCCCAAACCCATCCAATACAAATTTTGAGATAGCCATTTTGCTAAAAATAGTTCAAACGTCAGATACAATAAAAACTCTAAGGTTGAAACAAACCCATTTTTTCACATTGATATGTTATTTTGATACCAGTTTTGATACTTTAATGAACATTTGATTTTTTCAAAAAGTTTGATTTTGAAATAAGAAATTTTTTAAAACTTGAAACATTTTGCAATCAAAAACGAACAAAAATTAATTAAAAAAAATCAATTTCCAAAGAAAAGTAAAGCCCATTTTAAACTTAAGCGCAGCAGATACAAATACCTGTTAAAATTCAAACTCAAAACGACCAGAAATTGCTATTAAAGAATAAATGAAACCCAAAACGAAAAGAAATTAAATAAATAACCATAGCAAAAAACATATAACGATTAATAATGTAAATGAATAAATAGATCTTAAAGCGAGTAATGTTTAAATTGAATCTGAAAATCAAGCTTAAAACGAAAAAAAATGTTTCTATTGAAGTATAAATGAAACTTAAAACAAACAGAAATTAAATACACAATCAATGCAAACAAACATACAATAGACATTAATGTTAATGAATAAATAAATCTTATAACGAGTGAAACTTAAATTGAATATGCAAATCAAACTCAAAACAAACAAAAATACCTACAAACAAGAGTTTGGGTATTGCCTCCTCTCACTGTAAAATTCTAAAACCTACTGCATCAATGGCACTTTACTGAAAGCTATATGCGTCTTGAACAGTCTTGGAAAGTATAAACAACATCAAATTGAATGTTTGATGTATAATGATATTAATTGTTCAAAGATCCATCAGTTCAAGAATTTATTTCACTGCAATTTTATTTTTATTTTCAATGCTGTAAGAACTGGAAAAGAAAATATTTCTAAGATAATTCGTTTTCAGTTTCAGTTTCGTTTCAGCGCCAATGACGCAGTAGGCTTTTCGATTTTATTTAAAGTTAAGGAAGGGGGCAGTATCCTAACTCTTGTTTGTAGTGAAACTATATTTGTCCTAGAAAACTTTAGAAAGAACTAATAAATTAAACTGAATATTTGACATATTATGATATTAGTTGCCGAAAGCTCATCTGATCAAAATTTTACTATAATTTTAATGTTTATTTTCAATACTAAGTACAAAAGAAAATATTGGTAATAAAATTGGTTTTCAGTAAATCACCAATGACGCGACAGGTTTTAGATTTTTACAGTGAGAGAAGGGGGCGATACCCAAACTCTTGTTTGTAGTGATTTTTGTTCGTTTCAAGCTTGATTTGCATATTCAATCTAAGTTTCACTCGTTATAAGATTTATTTTTTAATTTTTAGTAAAATTTATACTAAGTTTATTTGCATTGATTGCTTATTTAATTTCTGTTCGTTTTGGGTTTCATTTATTCTTTAATAGTAATTTCTGGTCGTTTTTAGTTTGAATTTTAACATGTATTTGTATCTGCTGAGCTTAAGTTTAAAATTACTTTTTTTACCTTTACTTTTCTTTGAAAAAATTATTTTTTGTTTTTTTTTTAATTAATAACATAACGTCTGCCTCTGGGCCATGGAGGGTTGTGTTGACCCTAGAGTTTTTGTTATATGATCTTAAAACCGTTTCTGACAAAAGTTTATACAAGCATCCCTTCTATTAGAACCACATATGCCCCCAGGGCATAACTTACAACCTCTAGCCCCTTAGGGGTTTTGTCAACCCTGGGGTTTTTATTATCTGATGTTTGAACTATTTTTAACAAAATGTCTATCTCAAAATTTTTATTAGATGGGTTTGGGAAAAAAGGGTATGAGGGAGGGCTAGTTATCCTCTGATCTCTTCTGAATCTTAAAAAGTGACCTAAAATTTTCAATTTCCAATCAGGTGAGCCCTCTCTGAGTTTTATGCAAGCAACCCTTCCATAAGAACCATATATGTCCCCAGGGCGTAACTTACAACACCTGCCCCCAGGCCCTGGGGGTTGTGTTGACCCTGGAGTTTTTGTTATATAACCTTAGTTATATAATTTTTAAACTATTTTGAACAAAATTTTTGTCTCAAAATTTTTATTGGATGTTTTTGGGGGAAACAGGGCGTAGGGGAAAGGCTAGTTGCACTCTGATCACTTTTGACTCTTTAAAAGGGCACCAAAACTTCCGGTTTCCATTCCTATGAGCCCCTTTGAATTTTATACGAAGACCCCTTCCATATGATGTGTCTCTGGGAAAAAAACAAAAAACATTGGAGCCATATGGCCTTTACTATAGGCAATGCTATAGCATTGCCTCTGATTATAGTCAGCCAATCCCAACGGGTCTAGTCCTAATCATAAGCCAATCACAACTATCTAACTCTATGTACATCTTGTCCAAGATAAGGAGCCTGCTGTCTATGTATAGGAAAAACAATTTTTAATCAGAACATCTGGCAAAGGTTAGGCAATGGCCACGTACTGGGGGTCTTGCCCTTTAATGAATTTAAATGGGTTGACCCTCTTGTCAAAGGCCAAGGCACCGCATGCTAAGATAGTCATGGGGATACTTGTGAACTCTTATAGCAAGTGACAAAGACTGTTGAGTTGTTGACCTGTTTCTACTTGTTGAAATTTTTTACTGAGGCTGCTAATCTTAACTAGGGTAGCAAAAGGAGAGGAGGTAACATAGACTATACTAAGAAATTTCCTTGGGGAATGCCATTGGGGACAAGGAGGAGATCAGAATAACTAGTCAAACATTTGACCGTTTGAGATCTTTTAGATAATTTATAATGTAAAATTCTAGTTTGGGGGCTTTTTGCTATCTTGGAAAGTAGTTGACTTAGGTGAATAATACTCTCAGGAATGGTGTCCAGAGACTTTATGATCTCCTGTAAAGATTTTTTGAAGCACCTACCTCCTTCCAGAGGGCACAGACCCTTGATAAGTTTAAAAAATTGTTTATCATAAATATGAAACCTAGAAAATAGATCTTCTGCTCAAATAAGGCACAATAAAGGAGATTTGAGCCTCATACCTTTGCTCAATCACAATTTATAAGGTTAAAAGATATGTAAAGCTCTTTATAAAATGTAGGAGAAAACCCTTGATGTGGCTTAAAATTCTACTGAAAAAACAAAAATTACATTTTCAATTACTAAAGCCACTGAAAAAGAGGTTCAGAAAAATCAAAATTAAGGTAAAATGCTTTTTTTTCAGAATTCAGACATGTCTTGTAGGTTGTACTGAGCTCTAGAAATCTGAAAAGGATAGACATAGTAGCTTTCCAGTGCCTTCCCAATTTTTTTTTTTTTTGTCTTTCATGGTGTTATTTATCCATTTTTTTTTTCACCTAACTTAACTACTTTTCAATATGGCAAGAATCCTCTAAACTAGAATTTTACCCAAAATTTTGTTTTTTATTATTCTCATTTCTTTTCAATGATGATAAACAAGGTCAAAGGGGCAAATTTACAGTTTTGTGTTACTTTGGTAGGTAGAAGGCGAAAACATCACATGATGTAGCTGTTGATGCTCATTTCTTGGCTGCAGATTAGTTTCTTTACAAGTTCCATTTTGAGCTCTCAAGAATGACAACTTGTTCCTTATTTTTCAGTAGGAAATGGTAACCAAAATTCTGGAAACTACTTTAAAACAATCATAAAAACTTGCTTCTCTCATTTCTTAAGCCTCATTGCTTCACTTCTTGCCCCTTCTAATAGAGCAGTATAATATAGTGGGAATATACATAGTTAGCTTTATCTTTCTTGATTGGGATATGGGGTTAAAGAATAACAATGGGATTTTATAAATAAGGCAAGTAAGTGTTTATGATTGTTTTAAAGTAGTTTTATGGAATTTTGTGTAACCATTTCATACTGACAAATAACAAAGAACAGGGCTTCGCTTCCAGAGTGCTCATAAGGGATCGAAATGGAATTTAAAAAGGAAGCAATTGCTGTCAGCATTTTCCTTGTGTGAAAAAGTTTATAATATGTAACAAAAAATAAATTTGTTGTTCCATATAAGGGTGAATTAACAGCTAGAACAGTGAAACATTAACTTTGTATTCAATTTTGTGAATAGGGTTAACTAGCATCTTTAGTGAGTTAACTTCCTTACAATCATCACCAAATTCAGAAAATGGAGGCAATTGACCAATCTAATGACTAAGAGGAATATGAGCCCTTTACTTGATAAAAGTGGGCCCTTGTGGTAGACATTAGTTAATAAACCATTCCAGGTTTGCTGTTCATTTATATTTGCTTATATTTGTAGTAAGTACAAATTAAGTTGCAATGTCCACCTGGAATGCCCCTTTGTATTTAGAAAAAGCACTAAAAAGACAGATTGAGTAATGTGTGTGCCTTCTACCTAAAAAAGTAGTCGAAACAACTGTATATTTAGCCTAGTACTAAAAGCATACCATACTAGAGATGGATGAAAATTAAATTTAACCGAGTACTTGGCTTTTCCTGTGTTTTTCGTATGTAGTTGACAACATGTTCAAGGTAATAGGAAGCAAAATTTGTTTTGAGATTCTCAATTTCCTTTGATGTGTGAAAAGCAGGATTAGTGGTAACATTATACCCTGTGGCCTCTTCTGAAGAAAACAGTTTAATAACAAAAGATGCATACGTACCATTTAATTCTCCAGTCAAGATTATTTCTGAATATAATTGAGGCTATTATGATGTTTTGATTCCTCCCTCCCCCCACCTAATGTGGCCAGCTATACCCATAGGTTGTACACATAACTACAATAAAAAACTTTAATAATACAATTTTAACCATATAATCAACAGAAACATTCAATTTATCAGATGATTGTTTGTCTGTCCATATTCATCCATGTTTTTAATATATTCTTTAGTAATATATTATTCAACTGATCATATTATTTCACAATAATGTGACGCTATAGATCATGCTAATAATACAAATGTATTTTAAAAAACAGATGCAACAATTTAATTGTTGAAAAACAGTGGACAAAATGTATGATTTAGGGCTATATCTAGCCCACTTTGGGAGGGGGGAGGGCAAATATCAACTCATTTGCTATTACAGAGTTTCCATCTGGATAGCTCATTTAACAGGATATTGCTATGTCTTTTCCCCATGTCACTTTGCAATGAGTCCTTCACGTTGTTTTGAGACAAGTGAGATGGGCAAAATCCTTTAAAACTAAGCTTTTCATTTTAATTTTTGACTGGGGCGATGAAACCTTGTTTCTAGATTTATTATTATTGACCAGACTTGGTAACCTTATCAAATAGGGTTTTGTGAAACTTTGAAAATAATCACTGAAATTTTGGTAAAGAGAAAAGTAATATTGAAAGGGTAGGTACTTCATTTCTTTTTTTTTTAGTTTTCTATTTTTTTATATATAGAAGAGAAAAGATAAAATTCTGTGGCAAAGGTCATCTTTCAAGGCCTATTTAGGAGCCTTTGGAGTGGTACCTAGGGGGTTTTAGGAAGCCTTTAAAACAGTGGTCATCCACATTTAGCCCTTTCTTTGGAGTTCTATCAGATTCTGGACCATTTATGGGGAGGGAGCTAATTATTTTCTATATTTTAAAGGTATTTTGTTACTTGTGAAAAAATACATCATTTGGACTTTTTTTTCAAGGTAGAGAAACCAACTATTTTCTTCTTTTTTTTTCTTGCCAAATTTACCAGAAAATGTTTGTTTCTTGAGGAATCTTTGATTGACACTTGTACTATTTACTGCAGCAACATAAATCTTGTTCTTGTTTTTCTTCTTATTTTTTGTTCAGTGTTTTTGTTCACTTGCTAATATCTAACGCCTTTCTTTTCTTGCTTTCTCAGACATTTAAGCCTAAAAAGAAGTTTTCTCCTGGAACACTGAGATACTCACTTCATAAACAAGCAGAAGCATCTTTAACTTCAGGCATAAAGCTGTCGGAGGCTGTAAAGTTACCATTTAATGAAAATCTTGATGACTGGATTGCAGTCCATGGTAAGTTCTAATAAAGCAACAGCACTAATGGTTTATTCATGCCACAAAATGGTTTATTGACACTACCTAATAGCCCAATGTTATATCAATTTCTCCTACATTTGGTATATTATTGATTATACAATTTGTTGGTACTAAAAAGGGCAAAATATTCGTCTTCCCTATTTTCTTATCGTCTGCAGAATTTATTAAAGCAAATGGTGTTGCTGATGCTCTGTTTGTTCTTTGTAACTTTTTTCTGATATACATAGGGAGTTATTTACTTTTTTTTTTAAACAGATATAATTACATCTGATCACACAAACCTGCACAACAAGGAATGAGGGAGGGCAGAGATACTCTTCCTTTCATGATTGGCTTGAAGGGCTACATTGGAAAAATTACTGCCTGAAAATAGACCTTTTTTGTATTTTGACCTCTTTTTGACTTTCATGAAGGGTTTATTCTTGTCAATGCTGATTTTACATGTGCAAGAAAAAATCCGAAAGGCGTTGGCTCAATAATACAGCTTTGTTGTATATATCTTCATGATATTTTAATGCAGTTGCCTTTTAATGCATTTGCCTTTTAATACTAATTTTTCCAAAAAACTATGGAGCCGCTTTTAAGAACTGACACACATACACAATTATTACTATATATATATATATATATATATATATATATATATATATATATATATATATATATATATATATATATATATATATATATATATATATATATATATATATATATATATATATATATATATATATATATATATATATATATATATATATATATATATATATATATATATATATATATATATATATATATATATATATATATATATATATATATATATATATATATATATATATATATATATATATATATATATATATATATATATATATATATATATATATATATATATATATATATAGATATGTTACAAAAAGACACTGGATGTAGCGATTTCTTTTCAAATGAGCCCTAAAACGTCTCTCTATGATGTCTCGGCTCCCTACTAATGGCGAAAGAAAAAAAAGCCAGAGAAGAGGAAAAGACGGGCGAAAAATTACAAATAAGACGTCATTGCTTCCCATGGGAAAGAGTGAATTTTCTTGTTTTCATTCATTTAATTCACTTTTTCACTGTTTTCATTCATTGGTGATGATTGTAAGGAAGTTAACTCACTAAAGATGCTAGTTAACCATATTCACAAAATTGAATACAAAGTTAATGTTTCACTGTTCTAGCTGTTAATTCACCCTTATATGGAACAACAAATTTTTTTTTTTTTACATATTATAAACTTTTTCACACAAGGAAAATGCTGACAGCAATTCCTTCCTTTTTAAATTCCATTTCGATCCCTTATGAGCACTCTGGAAGCGAAGCCCTGTTCTTTGTTATTTGTCAGTATGAAATGGTTACACAAAATTCCATAAAACTACTTTAAAACAATCATAAACACTTACTTGCCTTATTTATAAAATCCCATTGCTATTCTTTAACCCCATATCCCAATCAAGAAAGATAAAGCTAACTATGTATATTCCCACTATATTATACTGCTCTATTAGAAGGGGCAAGAAGTGAAGCAATGAGGCTTAAGAAATGAGAGAAGCAAGTTTTTATGATTGTTTTAAAGTAGTTTCCAGAATTTTGGTTACCATTTCCTACTGAAAAATAAGGAACAAGTTGTCATCCTTGAGAGCTCAGATTTTTCTCATTTTTGTTTTTCTTTTTTTATGATAGTAAAGACAGCATTACAATAAAATAGACTCTTCAATTTCTCTTGTCAAACAGTTTGTGGTAACGAACTGTAAGTAAGGAGCGACCCGGCTCAATGGTAACCGAAACTCTGAAAAACGGAATTTTGATACCAATAGATACATCAAAAGAATCAGATTTTAATGCTGATTTCAAATATAGAAGTTTCATCAAGCTTAGTCTATCAAAAGTTACAAGCCTGAGAAAATTTGGCTGATTTTAGAAAAAAGGGGGAAATACCCCCTAAAAGTTATGGAACCTTAATGAAAATCACACCATCATATTCAGCGTATACGAGAACCCTGCTGTAGAGGTTTCAAGCACCTATCTACATAAATGTAGAATTTTCCTTTTTTTTTGCCAGAAGAAAGATCACGGATGCCTGTTTATTTGTTTTTTGTTTTGTTTTTTTTGTTTGTTTGTTTTCCCAGGGGTGATCGTATCGACCCAGTGGTCCTAGAATATCGTGGGGGGGGGGCTCATTGGAAGGGAAATTAAAAGTTCTAGTGCCCTTTTTAAGTGACCAAAAACATGGAGGGTAACTAGGCCCCCTCCCATGCTCATTTCTTTCCCAAAGTCACCCGATCAAAATTTTAAGATTGCTATTTTGTTCAGCATGGTCGAAAATATGATAACTATGTCTTTTAGGATGACTTAATCCCCCAAAGTCCCCAGGGGGAGATCTGAAAGTTATGAACTTTACCCAATGTTAACATATAGTATTTGGGAAGTATACAGACATTTTCAGGGGGGATTTTTTCTGGTAGGGAGGGGGGCTCGGGGGTTATATGGGAGGATCTTTCATTGAAGGAAGTTTTCATGGGGGAAGGGACATTGCTATCAAGGGGGCGCCAGATTTCCGGTCATTATTAAAGAAAAAGATCAGAAATTAATTTTAAAAAAACGAGTTTTTCAACTAAAAGTAAGGAGCAATATCAAACCTTAAAATGAACGTAAAATATTACGTATATGATTTGGTTCACTCCTTAGTCAATACCTCGCTCTTTAAGCCGAAGATTTTTTAGTACTTTCATAAGAGCTATTTATTCTGATTAACGGCATTTGTGATTAAGGGGTCATTTTTAGAGAATTGGGACAAAATTCAAACTTTAGCGTAAAGAGCAAGGTATTGACTAGGGGGAGAACCCTCTAAGATACGTATTAAAAATTTATGAATATAGAATTTCGTTACGTGAGTTAATTCGTAAGTTACGTATATTTATTAGTAATAAAAACGTTCGTAAATAAAATTAAACAAGTTTTGAGAAAGCCATTTAACCAAATAAAAGTAAAATTAATATGCAAATTTAAGCTCTTTACGCTAAAGTTCGAATTTTCTTCCAATTCTTTAAAAATGACCCCTTAATCACAAAGGCCGTTAATTAGAATAAATAGCTCTTATGAAAGTACTAAAAACTCTTTGGCTTAAAGAGCGAGGTATTGACTAGGGGGCGAACCCAATCATATAATTAATAATTTCTGTTCGTTTTAAGGTTTGATGTTGCTCCTTACTTTTAGTTGAAAAACTCGTTTTTTTAGAATTTAATTTCTGATCTTTTTCTTTAATAATGACGGGAAATCTGGCACCCCCTTGATAGCAATGTCCCTTCCCCCATGAAAACTTCCTTCATGGAAAGAGCCTCCCATATAACCCCCGTGCCCCCCCCCCCTACCAGAAAAAATCCCCCCTGAAAATGTCTGTATACTTCCCAATAACCAATACTATATGTTAACATTGGGTAAAGTTCATAACTTTCAGATCTCCCCCTGGGGACTTCGGGGGATTAAGTCATCCTAAAGACATAGTTATCATATTTTCGACCATGCTGAACAAAATGGCTATCTTAAAATTTTGATCGGGTGACTTTGGGAAAGAAATGAGCATGGGAGGGGGCCTAGTTGCCCTCCATTTTTTTGGTCACTTAAAAAGGGCACTAGAACATTTAATATCCCTTCCAATGAGCCCTCCCACGATATTCTAGGACCACTGGGTCGATACGATCACCCCTGGAAAAAAAAAGAAAAACAAATAAACAAATAAACACGCATCCGTGATCTTTCTTCTGGCAAAAAAAGGCAAAATTCCACATTTTTGTTGATAGGTGCTTGAAACCTCTACAGTAGTGTTCTCGTATACGCTGAATATGATGGTGTGATTTTCATTAAGGTTCCATAACTTTTAGGGGGTCTTTCCCCCTTTTTCTAAAATCAGGCAAATATTCTCAGGCGTGTAACTTTTGATGGGTAGGACTAAACTTGATGAAACTTACACATTTGAAATCAGCATTAAAATCTGATTCTTTTGATGTATCTATTGGTTGGTATCCAAATTCTGTTTTTAGAGTTTCGGTTACCATTGAGCCGGGTCGTTCCTTACTTACAGTTCGTTACCACGAACTGTTTGACAAGAGAAATTGAAGAGTCTATTTTATTGTAATGCTGTCTTTACTATCATAAAAAAGAACAACAAAAATGAGAAAAATCAATTAAATACAGAAGTGATGGTAATCCTACTTTGTTATGAATAAAGATAAGAGTATCCGGTTGCCAAATTAACTATAGTAAGTAATTATAAAACCTTGTAAAGCATCAAAAGGGGAGGGGAAATTTTAAAAGGAAGCACGAAATAGGCAGATTAGATGATAAACATGGGGAACTGAGGGGAAAATTTACCAGAGCCGGCTCCCCTCCCTGCACTACCAGGTCATCATATTTGTAAAGGTAACAAAAAAAAACTAAGTTTCACTTCAGTTCATATAGTCTATAATATTTTCAATATTTATATATTGTTTTTTCGCCAACACTACTGTATGAAAGTGAAACTGTCAACTGATTGTCAAGATGCGAATTTTAGTAGGAATTATATTTCGCGAATGTAGAAACAGAAATTTGTTTTATTTGTTTTGATTTTGTGTGTCCTTTGAAAAGTGAATTCGACAGGACCTTTTTTAAAATCCAAATCACATGCATGCTTAGCTAGACGTAAATGTCTAACATAATCATCATCTAGCAATAATAATAGTAACCCTGTTTGGTCCGTAGTGATGTTGGCTGATGATGAAATTGATGTCTACCTAAGAACACATTGTTATTGTTATGCCTAAATTTCTTATCCAAAATTTTTCAGCCTCTGAAATGGTTGCCAAAAAGTGATTGCTGAGGTGCATTCAAAGGGAGAATCAGAAAAGTAATGTATGTTCAGTTATACTTTGATCATTCTGATCTAAATGACACTGCTAATCCTTCATTTGGAAATAGTTTAACAAAACGTTTTTGTAATTGCGTCAGAGAGGTATGAAAATGTTTTATAAGACCTTTAGGTAGAATATGGAGGACATGTGAACCCAGCTTTAGTGACCTAAGATAATTGAAAATATTAACAGCCTTCTGAGCTTTTAGTTCGAAATTAAACGCTCAATTAATTGAAAAATTACAGGGCTGCAATTAATTCTATCTCTTTCACTTAAACTGTAATTGCATCATAAACGACTTTCAAAGATGAAAGTAATTGTAATTGTCTGTTTCTTGCAATTGCTCTCTCAAATGTGCCAGACGAATATAATTAAATAAAAGATGTGGTGGAAAGAGTTTCTTACTGTTGTAGTTTATTACTGAGGAAAAATCATAGAAATTGATGACCTAGGAGGACTAGTAAGGCTTAGTTGCTTTCATTGTACATTGCATCTTCATATAGGAAGCTCATCCAAAGAAGTTGTCGGCATCACTTTAGCCGTGGCCATGGTCTTTTCCACCTTCTTAGAAGGAGTCAGATGGCTTCCAATCTTCTCTATGAGCACGGTTTCATTCTAGCCACAATTGACCACGCTTATACCCACATCCAATCCTACTGTTCCATTCTAAAGGTATTGTTAAAAAAAGCATGTCAAAAGGATGGATATAGCCGGGGGCGGCGCTTGGGGTAAGCGAAGTAAGCGTTCGCGTAGGGCGCCGGGTGCAGGGGGTGCCTTGAGCAAAGGTTGCCCTCTGTGGCAAAGGGTTTCGGAGGGAGAGACCACTGCTTGGCGCCATGTGACTTAATCAAGACAAAAATTACAAGATAAATGCAGAGCCTCCAAAACCGATTTATGTTGCCTAAAGAATCGTGTGATATTTTTTGTCAGAAATTTTAAATTTCTCAAGGAGTCGTGTTTACATAGGACAAGAATGTTTAATGATAAATCAAATAAAGCACTTCGATAATGCCGACGACTAAATTTACATTAAGTTCCTCTTATCGTGTATTGGTTCTGCTTTGAACCCCGTTCTGATTCACACAAGCTCACATAAAATTAATAAATATTATGTCTCAGATATAAAATTCACCGGTAACCACAATACACCCAAGAGGCCGGGGGAAGACTAATGTAGATAAATCTTCTTGTAAACCAGGTTTTTATTGTAATTAAACTGTAAGAAAAAAATTTATTCACACAAGACTTGCATTAAAAGTGTTTAATCATAGAGTAAAGAGTGCTTTACTCTATCCTTTGATTAGGACTCTTTAAGTATTAAATAATTACGTGAGCGCGGAGATGTCACAGCGCAATTGTTTAATTAAGATTTCTCTGGAAGTGAGAGGGAATGCGCTGCGGCAGTGTGATGTCTCAAAATCCGCCTAGACCCAAACAAATCTCTAACCTATAATTTTATTTAATACTTGTCAACTTAAATAAATTTTAATGGTTATTTTACCATTGAAATATACCTCATAGCCTCACATACGCGTGTAGACATTGACACATACGTGCATTGTGCAGGTTATTTCCTTTCTGAACGAAATATACGCAGTTTACTATGTGTCAAAAAATATGCCGATGTTAAAAATAATTAGTTTAGAAGCGACCTAAAACAGTTTTTGCCTTTGAAAAGAAGCATTTTAGTTTGAGGGAATGTGATAGAGTACGTAAGGTTAATGGACGGCTAATACATTTTCATTTATTTATGGTGGGATCCAAGATCGCATTTTAGAGCAGCTGCGGCATGCAAAATATTAGACTACACTCCCGATGTCAGCCACACAGAGCAAAAGGCATTGGTGGTAAGATCTGTCAAAATCGCAGCGGATGAGCATGTGTTCATTAGGGAACATTTCTTAGGCTTTGTTCCTATTGCCAATTCTTCTGGTGAAGGCTGCACAGAATTGCTAAAAGAGTTGCAAACACGAGACATTCCTATAAATAACATGAGAGGCCAGGTATACGATAATGGTTCTGCAATGAAAGGAAAGCATTTTGGAGTTCAGAAGAGGATCTGTGATTTAAATCCTCGTGCTTTTTACGTACCATATGGAAACCACTCACTGAACCTTGTAGTTAACGATGCTGCTCTCTCTTGCAATACTGCAGTAGACTGTTTCAGCACAATTCAAGTGATCTTTACTCACAGATGGAGTATTTTGCTTAATAATGTTTCAAACCTTAGAGTAAAACCACTCTGAAACACACGTTGGGAGAGTAGAATTAAGGCCTTGTTGCCTTTGAGGTACCATATTGAAGAAGTATTTGATGCCTTATATGATGCTTCTCAAGACCAGAAACTTGATGCAATTGGTAGGAACTCCGCCTTGAGACTTGCTAAGAAACTACAAATGTCTTCATATGGCAATTATACTAAAATTCTCAAACTAAAGGAAATTCATTGAAGTAGTAGCTCTTCAAGTCGTTGAAGACGATGGCAGACTTCGGAAAATTTATTCATTAGTCAGAATAAAACAAGGGACATGTTCTCTCACAAACGGTTTGTAAAAAAACCGCAGTCAAAAACCCAGTCAAAATTGCAGCGGATGAGCACTACAAAACTTCAAGTTTCCGTGCTGTTTAGTAACATGGCACAAGATCCTGCACAAAATAAATATGGTGAGTAATTCATTGCAAAAAGTCAGAAGTGATTTGCAAAGCTCGATGGATTTAAAAAAAAGTGTGCAATTATTTCTAACCAAGATGAGATCTGATGAAGAAGTAAACAACGTGATCACCGATGCTTAGGAACTTGCAGAAACAATCCGTATAGTTCCTGAGTTTCAAATAGAAACACAGTCCGTTTGAAGGAATTAAAAAAAAAACAATTTTCTTTTGAGGGGGAAGATGCAACTGTGAATTCCCGAGAACATTCATTTAAGGTCAATTTCTTCTTTGTCGTACTAGACACTTCAATATCCTCACTAAAGGAGAGATTTGAGCAAATGAAAAACCATTGTGAAAGTTTTAAACTTCTCTACGACATTCAAAGCTTGCAGAATTTTAAGAAATGAATAAAGCCTGTTAACATCTTCAAATCTTTTTGTGTGAAGGAAAAGGCTACAATGTGAACGGCGACGAGTTGTTTGAGGAGCTACCAATTTTCGCAGAAATACTGTCCTCTAAGAGTCCTCCAGCTCAAGTACATTCTCAAACGTTTTTATTGCACTGAGAATTCTAATAACGCTTCCAGTATCAGATGCCAGTGACCAAAGGAGTTTCTCCCAGTTAAAGTTAATTAAAACTTACTTAAGATTTACGTTGAGGCAAGATCGACTGAGCGTGCTTGCATCCATGGCCATTGAAAATACGTGCTAAGTGAACTCAATATGGACAGATTGCTAAATGAGTTTTCAAACATGAAAGCTAGAAAAATTTATTTTTCATTATAAAAAGTTGTATGTTGAATTGTTTTATAAGTAGCATGTTAAATCGATAAATTGTGGATCATATTAGCAACTCTCCATTTTTAATAAATTACCTTGTTGTTTATTTGCACGTTCTAGTTTAATATTTAAGTTAGAATTGTACTACACAATAAACTTTATTTATTTTCATTGTTATACTTTTTCCTAGAAACCCCTGCACACCTTACTTTAAGGGCGTATAATTATACTTCGATCTACCAGGGGGGGGGGCGAAGAATAGTCTGCTTACCCCTCAAAAATATCTTGGGCCCGCCCTGTATATAGCCAACTCCAAACGGCTCTTGTTACAAAATTTAGCGTCATGGCTAAAGCCTATTGAAAAAACTACCAATTATAGTTCAGTCCAAAAGAAATGTCGCATCATCTATACTTATCCCATCAATCATGGATCTGATCGGCTTTTTTTTAACCATATTCAGAGAGCTGTCCACGCAATAGGTTTGCTGTAAATCTAGTAAATTCTTTTAAAGTAGCCATGAACAAAAGAAAGTCATGCTGAAAGTGATTTCTACAAGAATTAGTGTCTTAAAAAAGTTTCAGTTGGAAAAAAATTGAAAACAAATCTGGCTTATAAGTCAGGCTAGTGAAAATTATACTGGCTGTTCACGAATAACTAGTGAAAAGGTAAGTTATTTAAAATTTGATAACGCTTCCATTATCAAAGTCTGTTTTATGTATAAACCAGCGTTAAAAATGGGTGACAGTCGTTATTTTGCAATGGTTTCAAAAATTCATTCATTTCTTGAATTAATTAATTCATTTCTTGATTTAAACTTTTTGTGCTTCAAGAGACCAAAACTGATGCTCTCAAATAATGACCCGTTTTAATATCCAAATTAGCTACTTTATTGCAAGGAATAATACCAACTGGTCTTCTAGGAAGGAGACATAGAAAAACATTTAACTTTTGGATCTTTAGGAGCAAAGTACAAGAGTATCCTGGTGTCGAGAAAGTGTTCATGATGCTTCTCAAGACCAGAAACTCGGTGCATTTGGTAGGAACTCCGCCTTGGGACTTAATAAGAAACTACAAAGCTTCAAGTTTCCATGTTGTCTAGTAACATGGCACAAGATTCTGCACAAAACAAATATGGTAAGTCATTGCAAAAAGTCACAAATGATTTGCATAGCTCGATAGATCTAAAAAAAAAAGTGGCAATTATTTATAACCAAGATGAAATCTGATGAAGCAGTAAACAACGTGGTCACCGATGCTAAGGAACTTGCAGAAACAATCGGTTTTGTTCCTGAGTTTGAAAAAGAAACCACAGTCCGTCGAAGGAAATAAAAAAAAAAAAACAATTTTCTTATGAGGGGGGAAGATGAAACTGTTAATTTTGGAGAACATTCATTTAAGGTCAATTTCTTCTTTGTCGTGCTAGACACTGCAATATCCTCACTAAGGGATAGATTTAACCTAATGGAAAACCATAGTGAAAGTTTTAAGTTTCTCTACGACATTCAAAGCTTGCAGAATTCCGTGGATAAAGAAGAAATGAATAAAGCCTGTAAACATCCTCGAATCGCTTTGAGTGAAGGAAAAGGCTGCAATGTGAACGGCGACGAGTTGTATGAGGAGGTACCAATTTTCACAGAAATGCCCCCTCTAAGACTCCTCCAGCTCAAGCTTTGTCGTATATAACAAAACATGGTTATATGGACACATTTCAAAACGTTTTTATTGCACTTTTTGTTGTTACACTTTTTACTAGAAAACCCTACACACTTTGCTTTAAAGGGGTATAATTATACTTCGGTCTACCAGGGGGAGGGGGCGAAGAATAGTCCGCTTACCCCCAAAAAATGTCTAGGGCTGGCCCTGGATATGGCCAACTCCAAACGGCTCTTGATACAAAAGTATTGAAAAAACTAACAATTATAGTTCAGTCCAAAAGAAGTGTCACATCATCTATACTTATCCCATCAGTCATGGATCTGATCCCTCTTTTTTAACCATATTCAGAGAGCTCTCCACGCAATAGGTCAGTTGTAAATCTAGTAAATTCTTTTAAAGTAGCCACGAACAGAAGAAAGTCAAGCTAAAAGTGGTTTCTACAAGAATTAGTGTCTTAAAAAAGCTTGAGTTGGAAAAAATGGAAAACAAATCTGACTTATAAGTCAGGCTAGTGAAAATTATACTGGCTGTCCACGAATAACTAGTGAAAAGGCAAGTTATATAAAATTTGATCACGCTTCCATTGTCATAATCTGTTTTTATGTATAAACCACCGTTAAAAATGGGTGACAGTTGTTATTTTGCAATGGTTTCAAAAATTCATTCATTTCTTGAATTAATTGACAATAAAATGACTAATTATGAGTCTTAGGCGTTAAAGTGTCCCCACTTTTTGTTCTCCAAGAGACCAAAACTGATGCTATCAAATACTGACCCGTTTAATATCAAAATTAGCTACTACGTTGCAAGGAGTAATACCAACTGGTCTACTAGGAAGGAGACATAGAAAATGTTTAACTTTTGGATCTTTAGGAAGAAAGTACATGAGTATCCTGGTGTCGAGAAAGTGTTCAGCGTTGCAGGAAGATTTTAGCTTTACAGAGCAACAATTGGACCCGATCATTTGGGTGCATGTTGTAAATCAAATCCACAATCTTTTAAAGATGAGGACGGTATTCTCTCAAATCGTGTCAAATTGGCTCCACTTCTTTTCTTTTCATTTTATTTAAATCTTATCTTCAAATCTGGTAATGTTCCTTCATCTTTTAAGGTTGGGGTGGTAATTTCTATATTAAAAACTGGCAAAAGGGATCTCCGATCCTGTGATTCTTTTAGACCAATAACGAAGGGATCTATAATGAGTAAGCTTTTTGAATTGTGTATAACCGATTCTTTTTGAACATTTGGATAATGGTCTCAACCAACGACCAAGTAGGCTTCAAAGAAGGAATGCGCTTTGACCATGCCCATGCAACATCTGATGCAATGGTTTATGAGCCAAGGTCTTTAATTGATATAAAACGGGCCTTTTACACTTTTAAATGATATAAAAGGGGCCTTTGACAATATTTCACATGCTTCCGCTCTTTCAGCTCTTATTAATGATGCGATTCCACTTTCTGTTTAGAGTTCTTAGATCTTGGTAATCGGGGCTTAGAATAAAAATTGCTGCATCTACTTCTGATGCTTTTTCTAATAAAATTTCTGTTGGTCCTCTTGTTAGACAATGAAGAGTTTTATCTCTTTTTTTGAATTTATGTTTAGCGGAGTATCTTCGTTCATTATCTACAACCTTTATCTCTCAGGGGCAGGGTCTTTATCTCTGATGATATTATTTTTTCGAGTCATTCTAAAGCAAGTTTAATTGAAAGTTTTAATACACTTTCCAGTAAGCTTAATTGTGGTAAAGTGGTTTTTATGTTATTAAGGTCATGTTTTGGTAGATACCTTTATTTCTCCCTTTGTAGGGGAGATAAATTGTTGCCCTAACGTAAATAATCTTTGATACCGTGCCTTAGGCTGTGAGCGGACTAATGAGGCGTACCAGCTAGGTATATTCGAGAGACTAAATGTAGATTGTAGAAAGGTTGGATATAACACAATATTTTTATACAGGTAACATACACCAGTACAAGGTTTAATAATAGATATATATTCTGCTGGGACTGGTTGTCCCAGGTAGACCACAAGTATCAGAAATCTACGATAATATATAATAAGATATTTAGATTCTTACAATAATCCTACAATATTCCAAGGTATTTCTAAATCAACGGACCAGAGGTCAGTCCGGCATAAAGTTAGTATCTCGCCTCCCCTTCCCATAAAATGTATCTTTTATACATTTTACCAACCACACCTTAAACAACCTTATCGGGACCCACTGACGCACATAGCTAGGAAAAGCCAATTTCTCAATTTCCTGTTACGCATACACTTGCCAGGATACGTTCCTTATCTTAATAAAAAGTGGTATTTCTAATCTTTTGTATTTGCGTCTTAATATTTTTACTAAATTACAGATTGACTTGTTTAGAAAGCTTCACCACAATATTCCCTATTTTAAGAAGAGTTGCCCTCAACTCTCAATATTTTACCTTTAAAACAACTTAATTTTGTACATAGTTCTTATGCTGCCATCTTTGGGTCACTCTGGGCATATACCCTCAATGGGTTTCCTTAGGGTCATGTTTATGGCCAAATATATGCCATGTCCTCTTTTCCAAGGATATCAATTTTTGAAATTTATCCTTGTTTCTCTTTTTCTCTGTCTTTAAGACTGTAAAATTCTTCTTTTCACCCTCATTCTCATATGCATATTCTGTTTTAGTTTGATCCCCAGTGGCTTAAGCATTATATTAGTGGTTCTGCTTAAATTAGATTTCAAGTTATATTAGAAACTGTTTGAGTAATTGAGTTTAAATTTAATTCCCATTAATAATTTATCCGGGTGATGTGGTTGATTTACCGTTTATTTTCCGGGGTTAGAAATGCCTTGGATAAATTATACACAACAATTTTGTTTTTTAAATTTTCAAATGTTTTTCTGATACAAAGCATTTTCACATCCTTTCAATAATATGAAGCCATCTAGGCTACGTAGCACATTCTTTAATATTTTCGAGGCGTAATTTAAGTTTTGACTTTATCTCACTTTATGATGAACTGGTAGCAAAGTCTGTAATACTGCATACAGTTTCCAAAATATCAGTTGACTAGTTATGGTTTGGTTTCTGATGGTATGAGCTGTTAGTATCAGGTTACAATTGAACTGGCTTTGAAATTTGTTACTTTCCAAAAATGTGTCAAAAATCATTGAAAAAATGGATCCGAAAGGATGTTACGAAAAAGTTGATTTCCAACTAAGGCTGTATCTAAAATAAACATTCACATTGGAATACACATAAAGCATAAAGTGTTACACATATAGTAAAAAGAAACACTCAATTTTGTATATATCAATGCATTCTTTTTTTTCTTTTAAACGAAGGTTCCTTACTTTTAATTACTTTTTCTCTTTTTACTCTAAACATAATATGCCGCTTAATTAGAAACGTTACTTTTCTTGCTGGCGATTCGTTTCACCATCCTTTTCAAACTTAATATAGAATCATTAATCACTTAACGGATTATTTCACAATAAAAAATATTTATACGTTGACTCGAAGTCAAAAATTTATATATAACATTAAATCCCTAGTTCAAACTTAAAGTTATTTCTAAAAATAAAAGAACATAGTATATACACAAGCATTGTGTCAAGCATTTTTAAGTCACAAAACTTAGATCCCATCCCATCTCTCTACATGTTTTGCATCATTGCTAATATATATATATATATATATATATATATATATATATATATATATATATATATATATATATATATATATATATATATATATATATATATATATATATATATATATATATATATATATATATATATATATATATATATATATATATATATATATATATATATATATATATATATATATATATATATATATATATTCCATAGACGACTATATACATTTATTGTTTGCTTTATTTTTCTTATCTTTTTGTTACTTCTTTGGTTCTATTTCGAAAGAACTTGTGTCATTAACTGTTTTTAGCTTACTCTGTGTCTGTTTGTTTATTTAAACTTATGAGCTTTTTAATTCTTTTCGAACTTCAGGTACTTGAGACAGTTTTATAACGTTTTTGCCTGTAGTCTCTTTTTTTAGCTTCAATGTCCTTTTTGGACAAGGCTCTGTCTGCAGCTTTGATTTGATAAGCTAAAAATTTAGCTATTCGTCTTTTTACCTGTTATGACACTATCAATGGACTTGTGCTTGTACTCTAAGGTTTGCTTACCAGGGCTGGTTTTTGGTAGCTCCTTACACCGATTTAAGGTCTTCTTGTCATCGGCTACAGCTAAAAGGACTATTATGAACCTGCACACAAAATAAATAATTATTAATAGCCACACTTTTTATTTGTGGCCACAGTTTTCTCTTGCCTTTATTTTTTCTTACGTAACGTAATCTGTTTTAAGACATATAAGCGATATAACTGTTATCGCTTTAACTTCCCAGACTTTTGGTAGTCCTGCCTTAAATTTCAACTTCAAATTAGGTCCTTTAGGCTATTAAGGTGCCTTTTTTCAATTTTTCATGCCATGCTAGTCATTTTTTTTCGAAAATGACTCCCATATCAAAGAGCATAATTTTCCCTCTCTCTACTTGGAGCATATCTCCATTATTTCTGTTTGATTTTGGCCAGAGTTACACCACTGTAACGATGGCTCCCTAGTATTAATGCTACTTATTTTGTACTTTAGTACAAATATTTCGTACTAGTCTCATTCGGTCAGTTCAATATGCACATATAACAGAGTTTAATGACTCCATTCAATTTCTTTTCCTTCAATTTCGTCTGGCTGTATTTTCAAATTGAACCCTTATTTCTATTAATCTTGGCCAGAGTTACACCACTGTAACGATGGCTCCCTAGTATTAATGCTACTTATTTTGTACTTTAGTACAAATATTTCGTACTAGTCTCATTCGGTCAGTTCAATATGCACATATAACAGAGTTTAATGACTCCATTCAATTTCTTTTCCTTCAATTTCGTCTGGCTGTATTTTTAACTTGATCCCTTCTCTGTTTTTTCTTTTTTTTGATTATTTACTTCAATGAAGTCTAAGGGTTTTTTCAAGTCTTTTTCCGCTTCTTCAGGCATTTTCTAAGCCTATTTTTATATGTTTCATTTTTTATTCAATAACTTTTACAAGTTTTTTTTATGCTGATTGCCATTCTATGGTTAAATTCATTATCTCCTTATTTTTAAGGAGGGGGTGGGTTTGTCTATTTTCGTAGACTGTGTTTTTTTGAAATTATTTAAATTTCTCTGTCCAAAAGTGTTTGTGTTCTAAAATTAATGTATTTTTCAGTTGATTTTTAGAACACTTAGTTAAGTTTTTCTAGCCAAATTGTCCGTAAAATTGCAATTTTTATGATATACTGGTTGCCAATTTTATCCTAGCTTTAATTACTATTTTATTTGCCAAAGAAAGAGAGACAATAATTCCCTTGGCAAGGATAAATAACTTGGAATACGGTGTTCACTATCTTTGGTTTATTGATAAGCTTGAATCTGAAAAAATTATATGAATGAATTTCTGTTCATTACTGCGAGTTTTTTCGTTGTGTAATGTTAACTTTTATTTTCAAAGAAAAAGTGGATACGTTTAGTTTGTTTTGGGTTCAACGGATTGAGATTTGGGTATTTGGGTTGGCACAGTTGACAACTAGTTGTTTAAACTAGGGATCTTCTGTACCAGTTCGTTTTCTCAGATCCAATACATCGCTAGAGTCAAAATTATTACCTTGAACTACTTTGGTTTGCTTTTGACGATGAGGTTTATTTTTGGCTTATTTTAATGGATTTTGTCGTTGGCTTTTACCTCCTGGTACGTTTTTAGGTTATAATTGATTTTTGTATTGCTTTTGGTTTCTTTTACCTTGCACTTTTTTTGCTTTCTAAGCTTATTCTAAGTTTCTCTTAAATCTTTATAGCGCTTCATTATTGTTTTTAATTTTTTCCTTTTACATTTTGGAACTAATAAACAATTCATTACATTAGACTATAACTAATTATAATAAGATTACAGCCAGCGTATACATGTCCGGATTCATGTAAACTCTTGCTGCCTTTTTTCAAATCAGACTGGAGGTGCCACCTCAGAGGATCAAAGGTCAGTAGATGCGCATTTACTTAACAACGAGAGACCAGTAGGGATTGAGCTCACTCCAAATTCGCTAGCTTCCAATGACCCTATTTCAGTAGTCTACCCTCCTTCGTTTTTTTAATGCTGATTCTAAATATATATATTTTTATTAAGTTTACCTTAATAAACTGTAACGGCCTGTGTAATTTCTACCGTAATATTATTTCTATTTGGTTCCTGGATACAATGTACTTGTAGGCTAATTTGAATATAAGGGACTATTAGCTTCACTCTATTTGATTTCTACTATCAGACCGTGTTTTATATGATATTAATTAAAAAAAAATTTCTTAAAAATAATTTTTTCAAATAAAATTAATGGCCATTTTAAAATTGAAATATTCATGAAAAAATACATGTTAAAATTCAAACTAAAAACGACCGGAAATTATTATAAAAGAACAAATGAAACCCAAAACAAAAAGAAATTAAATAAACAATAATAGCAAAAACATACAACAAGTAATAATAAAAATGAATAAATAGATCTTAAAGCGAGTAATGCTTAGATTGAATATGAAAATCAAGCTTAAAACGAGAACAAATATTTTGCTATTAAAGTATAAATGAAACTAAAAACGAACAGAAATTAAATAACAATCAATGCGAACAAACATACAATATATATTAATGTAAATGAATAAATAAATCTTAAAACGAGTGAAACTTAAATTGATTATGCAAATAAAATTTGAATCGAATAAAAATAACTACAAACAACAGTTTGGGTATCGTCTCACTGCAGAAGCCTAAAACCTACTGCGTCATTGGCGCTTTGCTGAAAACTAATTTTGTGACAAATATTTTCTTTTGTACTTAATCTTGAAAATAAACATTAAAATCATAGTAACATTTTTAACTGATGAGCTTTCAGCAAATAATATCACTATACATCAAATATTCAGTATTATAGTTTTTGAAACTTTAAGAAATCAAAAATTAATTAAGATTTTAGGGAATAAATATCAGCATATGTATATTAAATTGACAATGCACATTTTTTTCAGTAAAATCATTTGAATTATTTTTCCGTAAAATACAAATTAAATCCTGGCTTTTAGAAAGCATAGGGGTTTTAAAACCTACTAGCGTCAATTTTTGCTCGTTTCAAGTTTAACTCTAATATTTATATAAATATTTGTTCGTTTTGAGTATTATTTATTTATTGATACTGATTTGGGGTAGTTGTATGCTTGGTAGATTATATGATAGTCCGGATGCCAGGTATAGAAAATGTGAACCATACCACGACGGAATGGGGCTGCTACGAAAATTAGCCTACCCTCCACCCCCTAAATTGACCATGCGGATTCAAAAATACCAATGGCACTTGCTTGCGAGTGGTGGACAACTCCGAAACTTGACGTTTTATTATATTTTGGTGTTTCATGCAAGAAAATGCATGTTCCACAAAGTTTGAGGTGCAGTTTTCCGATCAAATAGAAATGCCTAGAAGCCATACAATGTTTTCATAACAAACTAACACGATTAGTTACAAAAATGGCAGAGTTAAAAAAAATGGTAAAACTATATGAGTCTTGAACAGCCTTGGAAAGTATCAATAAAATCAAATTGAATATTAGATATATAATGATATTAATTGTTGACAGATCCATCAGTTCAAGATTTTTTTTCACTGTAATTTTTATTTTCATTTTGAATGCTGTAAGAACTGGAAAATAATAAATTTGTAATATACGAGAAATTCGTTTTCAGTGAAGCACCAATGACGCAGAAGGCTTTAAGTTTTTACAGTTAAAGAAGGGGGCAGTATCCAAATTTTGCTTGTAGTGAAACTATATTTGTCTTGACCAATCTTGAAAAGAACTAATAAATTAAACTGAATATTTGATGCATAATGATATTAACTGCTAAAAGCTCATCAGTTCAAAATTTTACTGTAATTTTAATATTTATTTTCAATATTAAGTACAAAAGAAAACATTTATAGTATAATTCGTTTTCAGTAAAGCGCCAATGACGCAGTAGGTTTTAGGCTTCTGCAGTATGAGGATACCCAAACTCTTGTTTGTAGTTATTTTTATTCGATTCAAACTTGATTTGCATATACAATTTAAGTTTCACTCGTTTTAAGATTTATTTATTCATTTACATTAGTATATATTGTATGTTTGTTTGCATTGATTGTTATTTAATTTCTGTTCGTTTTAAGTTTCATTTATACTTTAATAGCAAAATATTTGTTTTTGTTCTAAGCTTGATTTTCATATTCAATCTAAGCATTACTCGCTTTATTCATTTATATTATTACTTGTTGTATGTTTTTTGCTATGATGGCTTGTTGGATTTATGCTCGTTTTGGATTTCACGTATTTTTCAGCAATAATTTCTTGTCTTTTTGAGTTTTAATATCAATTGACATTTGTGCCTACTAGGGATAAGTTTAGCATGACCTTCACTTTTATACGAAAACATGATTTTTTGGAAAGTAATTTTATCATTAATTGTTTTTCGTTTTTGATTGCAAAAAGTTTAAAGTTTTTATGGCATAGGGGGGGGGGGGTGATTACTGTCCGATTATTCTTGACTATAAAAAACGGACCTAAAACTTTCAATTTAAATTGAATGAGGCTTTTTTCAAAGTCTATGCGATTACCTCTTTGATAAAAACCTTATATATGAACAATAGACAGCTTGCATAACTTGTGGACAGCGATTGACAACAATGAATGGATTGAAAAAATAGCTCCAATAAGGGGGTTTAGACCGTTTCACTTGCTGACACAAAAGGATTCCGACTGTTTGGAATTGACCTTAATAGGATTTTGTGCACCAGAACAGTTTTGTATCTATCACAGAGTATGTATTTTAACCTTATAATTGGATAATTATAATATATTTCCTATGTGTTCTTCCCATACAAAACCCCTTCCCATAAGTTATAAACCCCCCTTAATAAGTTATGCCCCAAGGGCATTACTTACAACGCCTACCCCTGGGCCCTGACGGGCTGTGTCGACACCAGAGTTTTTTGTTATCGGAACTTTGAACTATTTTTAACAAAATGTCTATCTCAAAATTTTTATCTGATGCATTTAGGGCTTGGAGGAGGGAGAGGTGCTAGTTGCCCTTCAATCTCTTTTAACTCTCAAAAGTGAACAAGAACTTTCCATTTTCAATCAAATGAGCCCTCTCTTAAGTTTATACGAGCATCCTTTCCATAAGAAATAATATGAAGGATTCGGAGAATCCTTAAATTACAACCCTTGCCCTGAGGGCTTTGGGGGAGTTGTAATCCTCAAAGACCTAATTTCCAGAACTTAAAACTACTTTTAATAAAATGGTTGTCTTAAAATTTTGATTGGATGTGTTTGGGGAACAGGTGGGCGTGAGAGGGGGGTTAGCTGCCCTCAAATCACTTTCGACTATGACAAAGGGCACTAGCCCTCAGAATTTCCAATCGAATGAGCCTTTTTTGAAGTTTCTACGACACTACCTTCTATAAAAACCTTATATGCCCCAGGGCATAACTTAAAACTCTAGCCCTGAGGGTTGTGGGGGAGTGTCCTCCTCAAAAAGATATTTTCTATCTGGAAGTCAACTACGCTGAACAAAATGGCTATCTCAAAATTTTGATTGGATGTGTTTGGGGGAATGATGGGCGTGGGGGGAGGCTAGTTGCCCTCGAATCACTTTCGACTATTAAAAAGGGCACTATCCCTTTAATTTCCAATCTAATGAGCCTGTTTTGAAGTTTCTACGACAACACCTTCTATAAAAACCTTATATGCCCCCAGGGCATAACTTAAAACCCTTGCCCTGAGGGTTGTGGGGGAGTATCCTCTTCAAAAATATATTTTCAATCTGGAAATCAACTACGCTGAACAAAAATGGCTATCTCAAAATTTTGATTGGATGTATTTGGGGGAATGATGGGCATAGGGGGGGGGCTAGTTGCCCTCCAACCCCTTTCTACTATTAAAAAGGGCACAATCACTTTTAACTCCCAAACGAAGGGGCCTTTTTTGAAGTTTCTAAGACAATGCCTTCTATAAAAAACTTATAGGCCTATACCCCCAGGGCCTAACTTAAAAGCCTTGTCCTGAGGGTTGTAGGGGATTGTCGTCCTCAAAAACATATTTTTATCTGAAAATCAACTACGCTTAAAAAATTGGCTTTCTAAATATTTTTTTGTTTGGGGTTGTGTTTTAGGTGTGGGGGGGGGGGGGGGGGCTAGTTGCCCTCCAATCACTTTTGGTTATTAAAAAGGGCATTAGCCCTTTAATTTACAATCGTATGAGCCGTTTTTGAAGTTTCTACGCCAACACCTTCTATAAAAACCTTATATGCCCCTAGGGCATAACTTAATACCCTTGCCCTGAGGGTTGTGGGGGAGTGTCCTCCTCAAAAATATATTTTCAATCTGGAAATCAACTATGCTGAACAAAAATGGCTATCTCAAAATTTTGATTGGATGTGTTTGGGGGAATGATGGGCATAGGGGGGGCTAGTTGCCCTCTAATCACTTTTGACAATTAAAAAGGGCACTATCCCTTTGAATTTCCAATCCAATGAGCCTTTTTTGAAGTTTCTATGACAACGCCTTCAATAAAAACCTTATAGGCCCCCAGGACATAACTTAAAACCCTTGCCCTGAGGGTTGTGGCGGATTGTCCTCCTCAAAAACATATTTTTTATGTGAAAATCAACTACGCTGAACAAAATGGTTATCTCAAAATTTTGATTGGATGTGTTTCGGGGAATGATGGGCCTTGGGGGGGGGGGGGCTAGTTGCCCTCCAATCACTTTCGACTATTAAAAAGGGCACTATCCCTTCGAATTTCCAATCGAATGAGCCTTTTTTAAGTTTCTACGACAACGCCTTCTATGAAAACCTTATATGCCCCCAGGGTATATATTAAAACCCTTGCCCTGAAGATTCTGGGGGAGTGTCCTCCTCAAAAACATATTTTGTATCTGGAAATCAACTACGCTGAACAAAATGGGTATCTCAAAATTTTGATTGGATGTGTTTGGGGGAATGATGGGCGCGTGGGTGGGGGGCGAGTTGCACTCCAATGACTTTCGACTATTAAAAAGGGCACTAGCCCTTTAATTTCCAATCGAATGAGCCTGTTTTGCAGTTTCTACGACAACGCCTTCTATAAAACCTTATATGCCCCCAGGGCATAACTTAAAACCCTTGCCCTGAGGGTTGTGGGGGAGTGTCCTCCTCAAAAATATATTTTCTATTTGGAAATCAACTACGCTGAACAAATTGGCTATCTGAAAATTTTGATTGGATGTGTTTGGGGAAAGGATGGGCGTGGGGGGGAAGGGGGCTAGTTACACTCCAATCACTTTCGACTATTAAAAAGGGCACTAGCCCTTTAATTTCCAATCGAATGAGCCTCTTTTGAAGTTTCTACGACAACGCCTTCTATAAAAACCTTATATGCCCCCAGGTCATAACTTAAAACCCCTGCCCTGAGGGTTGTGGGGGAGTATCCTCTTAAAAAATATATTTTCTATCTGGAAATCAACTACACTGAACAAAATGGCTATCTCAAAATCTTGATTGGATGTGTTTGGGGGAATAATGGGTGTGGGGGGTGGGGGGGCTAGTTTCCCTCCAATCACTTTCGACTATTAAAAAGGGCACTAGCTTTTTGAATTTCCAATCGAATGAGCCTTCTTTGAAGTTTCTAAGACAACGCCTTCTATAAAAACCTTTATGCCCCCAGGGCATAGCTTAAAACCCTTGCCCTGAGGGTTGTGGGGGAGTATCCTCCTAAAAAATATATTTTCTATATGGAAATCAACTACGCTGAACAAAATGGCTATCTCAAAATTTTGATTGGATGTGCTTGGGGAAATGATGGGCGTGGGGGGGAGGGGGCTAGTTACACTCCAATCGCTTTCGACTATTAAAATGGGCACTAGCCCTTTAATTTCCAATCGATTGAGCCTGTTTTGAAATTTCAACGACAACGCCTTCTATAAAAACCTTATATGTCCCCAGGGCACAACTTAAAACCCTTGCCCTGAGGGTTGTGGGGGATGGTCCTCCTCAAAAATACATTTTCTATCTGGAAATCAACTACGCTGAACAAAATGGCTATCTAGAATTTTGATTGGATGTGTTGGGGGAATGATTGGTGGGGGGGGGGCTATTTGCCCTCCAATCATTTTTGACTATTAAAAAGGGCACTAGAACTCTCGATTTTCAATCGAATAAGCCCCCTTTGAAGTTTCTACGACGACCCCTTCCGTATGAAGTGCCTCTGGGTAAAAAATAAATAAATAATAATAATAAAACATTGGAGCCGTATGGCCTTTACTATAGGCAACGCTACAGCGTTGCCTCTGATACACTCTATCTGATATTCGACTAAACTGTACTGATTTATAATTATACTAGACTTTAACTGATAAGGGTTTTTATTTAAATCAAAACAAATAAATAAATCAACCACCAGAAGCAAACTTGTTTAGGTTGTACACCCTTCAAAAAACTCTGATATATACATCGCTATCAACAACGTAAAACAATAAATAATAAAGGAAAGAGAGAAAAGAAAGGACGGCACAACCTCCTCCAAATTAGTGCAGCCCCCCACCCCCCCACCCCCCAAAAAAACCATAACTAATTATCACCGTTCTCTCACTACCACCCTCACACAACCACAATAAAAAATAACCAAAATACAAGTGAGAGACCCCTCAAGAGAAAATCGCTAAGAAATGTTATAATATTATACTCCTCAGTAGAACCTGACGGCGGGCGGTACACTACAACCACAAAAAATTTCTGTCCCGATTTACATAATTCTAATACCATACTTTCAAATACCATATTCTTATTTGCATGCTTTTCATTCCTCACCTTAATATCGAGACCATTCCTAACATAAACTGCCAGTCTACCATGTTGCCTTTTCCCTTTATTCTGAACATGAAGTCGATACCCACCTATATCTAATAAACTTGTCGTTTGATCTCTCAACCACGTTTCTGTCTGAGCAATCACATCTAATTTTGAAAACAGACACAATTCCTTTAAATAATCCAATGAGCTATCTAGACCTTGACAATTCCACAATAACAAATTCAGTCTACTGGGTCCTGACAACAACTTATTAATTTCAATAGTGCATTTATAATATGCTTCAGGGGGTACTTCACAAAAATCTTGATCTAGATCCCTATGGAGAATACCACCTTGTAAATCCTGAAAAGTTAGCGAATCTATTTCAAGTAATCTCAATCTTTCGAAACCAACAACTAGAATAATAACAATTCATCGAAGGGGTAGCGACAGAACGGCGAATCAAAACTACAACATTACCAATTACTTTTCCTGGTTCACACCAAATCGAAGACTGGCCGGCCGTAAAAAGAAAATAAACCTGAAAAGAGAAAAAAAGATTAAAAAAACAAATTACAGAAAAATGTAACAGAAAATAATAACAAAAAGAAAAACACATTAACACACATAGAAATTCCGCCACAATAATAAGCGCATCCATTCAACAACATAGTAGCCTACTACCACCTACTCATATTTATCCTTTAAACTAAAATCAAAAGATTTTTACTCTTAAATAAACAAACAAAAAAACAACAAAAAATTTTTTCTTTTCATAAGCTAAACTTTTCATAATTTTTCTAAACAACCAAACATATACAAAACCAAACAAAAACTGGCAAATCATCATTCCTCAGGGCCCCCGGGAGCAACAGAGGAAGGAAGTCCATGCGCTAATTGATCAATCAACTCATCGCAAGTAAACTTTACTTTTCGACCACCCGGTCGTTCAAACAGGAGATACGGTGGCACTGTATTATATACCCGTGACGTAATTCCTATTGAATTAAGACGCGATTTCATTTCATACAGTCTTTTCCTTGCCTCTCTCACCGAAAGTGGGGCATCATCGCTCGCATAAATATTTTGCTGGTTTCGTATCATTTTTCCCTTAAGCTTTTTTCCATTCTTGAGTATTTCGATCTTATTCTCACGGTTGCTTACATTAACCTTGAAATATTTCTTGTCCTTTTTACCGAAAACTGTGGTATCACTGGTAAAGCCAAACCGTCTGTATGTAACTCAGTAAACATTCCTTTAGCCTGATCCTCGTCTTCACAAACTGTGTTCCATACTATCACATTATTTTCCGTCGGCTGATATAATCCGTCGACTTGAGGATGGTTCGTCATTTAGTAACTGTAAGAGCGGACCAGAATTATCAATATTTCACGCAGCTAATTCAGAATTTGAACTTTTTCTAACACCATTATTCAGATGAAGGTCCTCTATGTAGGTAAAGGAGACCCTTTTAAGACCTATCCCCATGCCTCCATTTTCTGTGATTAACGCAGACTTACCATCACAGCTGGTTAACGATTCTTTTTTTTCGCTTCCTTCGGTGACTTTTGTTAAGCTTCCAAATTCGTTTTCTTACTTATAAGGTTACTTTTCTCTTTTTTCCATCCCTTTCCTCAAGTTCTTTAATTATATATTTATGTATCTTTATCTTCCCTTTGCTTGCGATATTACACAACTAACCTAGCATTCGGGTTAGCTTTAACAAAGGTAATTCTAATGCTTACTACGTCGTAAAATGCAATATTTTCGAAGCGTCTATACTCCTAAAAACACTCGGAAATGGCAGCTTCTAACCTATAATGTTTGGGACCACAATTTATGTGCTTCCTTTGCTAAATTGTTGCAGTGTTATCCTTGAACAATAAGTCTATAGCTTGTAACTGTAGTAAGGCTGAATTAGGACCCTATTTGTTACTATTATGCCTAAAATTCTTCTGTTTCTACCAATGTTTCATTGGTCCAGGTAGATTATTTATTCTTTACTTATTATATTTTATTTTATTCTTTTAATTCGCGGTACAAATACTTTATTATTTGGTGATATACGGTACTACTACATTACAGTTATTACTAACACTAAGAAAACTTTTAATTATAAACTCACTTCTACTTGCTGAAAACTAGATATTGTATTTTTTTCATTTTACAATTCTTGATTGAGCCTTTTTTCCATTTTTTCTATTTTACCCTAATCTTTGAGGGGACACAAATATATTTCTAATAGTCAAAGTTCGAGCAAAGCTGTTCTAGGTTTTGCTAATTCGAGCGCCGCTAAAATCGAAGTCCATTTACATTCCCCTTTTCGATTTTTTTTTTAATTTTGCAACCTTGTTTAGTCTCCTCATCTCAGTTTTTCCACAATGGCACCGGTTGTGGTAACGTGGTTTTAAGGTATTCAAGGTGATGTTATGGTAGGTACCTTTATTTCTCCCTTTATAGGGGAGATAAACTATTTAAACTTTGGTAGCGCGCCTTAGCCTATGACCTGACTAATGAGGCGTACCATCTGGTTAAATTTGAGGCACTAAATATAGATTGTAGAGAGGTTGGCAATAACAAAATATTTTTATTCAGTTAACATATACTAGTGCAGGATATATTAATAGATATATATTCTGATGGAACTGGTTGTCCCAGGTAGACAATAAGTATCAGAAATCTACAATAATATATAATAAGATACTTAGACAATTACAACAATCCGACAATATTCCAAGGTATTTCTAAATCAACGGACCTGAAGTCAGTCCGGTATAAAATTAGTATGTCGCCGCCCCTTGCCATAAAATTTATCATGTATACATGTAACCAACCACACATCAAATAACCTTATCGGGACCCACTGACGCACACAGCTAGGAAGTGATAATTTCTCAGCTTCTGTTAAGTATACACTTACCAGCTTACGTTGCTTGTTTTTAAAAAAAGTGGTATTTCTAAGCTTTTGTATTAGCGGCTTAATATTTTTGCTAAATTCCAAAATGACTCAATTAGAAAGCGTCACCACATAAGGATAGAAGCCTTTCTATCAGTGTTAAAAAGTTTATTTTTCCCTATCAATGATAGTAACCGAGCTGAACTAACTTGCGACAGGAGAATTTCATTCCCGGTTTCTGATACTTTTGTTTATCTGGGGCTACCTTATTGTGCTTCCCGCTCGAGATTCAAAGTCAACACTAATTTTAAATGTTCGAGGAAAAATGAGAAAGGTTTTTGACTAATATGATTATCACTAATCATATGACTCATATGATGATATGGTGACTCATATGAGGTATTTGATATATACTCTGTTATATATCATCGTAAAATTATAGTTTCTGTTTTAATGCAGTCGTCCTCATGCATGTTCTCTATCCTTTCCTTTCTTTTCGAAACTTTAAAATCTGTGATTTGCCTTCAATTTGCGTTTGCTATTTTGAATAGTGTGAATTTTTACTTGGTTTTTCAATTTGCTGTCGTAGCACTGAATTACTACTACTACTACTATCAACTCACCGCAGCACCAAGCCGCCTGAGG
>NC_142804.1:44170835-44275242 GCF_049724085.1 Artemia sp. Qi Xiang Cuo | reverse complement strand
GCAGGGGTGGGTGACACGAGTCAATATGGCCCTTCTACTTTTGCATAAACAGAAAAAAATACAAACTTATTAAAAATTTCTCAAAATCCAAAAACAAAGAAAAAGTAATTACTTTTTATCATTTGAAAATTTAGTGTTTTTGATGATTTAGATGATCTTTGCCGCTGGTCAACTTTTCGAATTGTATTGAAGTAAGTTTTCAAGTGTGCTAAGGTTCCAGAGTGGATGGACTTTCAAAGTCACTGGCAGGTTCAGAGCCTTACCAATCCTGTGCACAAAATTACCCAGATTTGCTATGAAATACGATACGCATCTAGCTTTAGCTAAGGACACCTTACCCCAAAAATTTATTCAGCATTGATCCTTAATCCAAATGCTAGCATGTCTCAGAGTTTTGTAGTTTGGGGGGAACTTTTATAAATTAATTCACATTATTATGCAGAATCTGCTAGTGCCGGACAATCCGCAAAGCAAAGTTTACTTTTTATCTAATTATGATTATAAGATTTTATAGCATCAGTGTATGAATAGGTTTCATCTTTTGGGATGATAGTCAGCTGTTAAACTATGATCATTTCTGAAGATGATGCTTATTCTCACTACTGTCAAGCACACCGCCTTTCACAGGAGGATCTATAACAAACGGCTGCATTTACACGCTATTAAAAAATGTTTAAAAAAAGTGGCTTGGGGAAAATTGACATTTCTTGCTATTTCAGGGAAGTTAACTATTAACCTAATTAATCTCGATAATAAAACTTTATTTTGAAAACTAATTCATGGAAATTTTGAAAAATAATCTAAAAACCACCAAAACGGAGTTGGATTAAAACCAAAAATATACCATTAAATTTGCTATTGCCAAAAATCCTATACAGCAAACTTACAGGCCCCTGGATTGAACAACAGCAAAAATCACAAGGAGACATTCCCCACCAGTACTTTTCTGTATATATAGCCCTGATGTATGCTCGTTTTCTTTCCTTTTGTTCTCAACAAAGGTAGTGAGGCACTGAGTCATCATAGGGAGCTCTTTGAGAGCTCATCTAAAAATAAAGTACTATAGTTAGTGCCGTTTTTATTTTAAAAAAACCATAATAGTTTAAATATAATAAATTTCTTGACAAAATACTTTATATTCAAATACAAGATAATATAACGCATGTATCTTTTGAAACCATAGATAGAACATACATCTCGAAAATTGCTTTTCTGGGGCATAATATCATACTTGAGAGATTCCATTGCCTGGTAACCCTTGGAATTCCAATGAAAAAAAAAATCAGAATGCTTTTCGTGTGTCTGATATATAATCTTAATTGCAGCGGTAGCTGTTGCCTAGTAAAAAACTAATAAAAAAAGGCGGGTCATTCATATGTGTTTTAAACATTTACGATCTGAGACCACACTGGCTATACATGACGTTTGATAAATTTAAAGTAAAGATAACTATCTAGTAGTTTGTAGGGTTAATCTAAAGCTAAAATTTAGGAATGTTAACTACCTTAGAAAAAAGTAATGAGGTTGATTGACTCCAGGGTAAGAACCAGAGCAAAACTTTCCAGGAAGAATTTAGTATTAAGCTGAAGAGTCTAAAATTGGAAAATGTAGGAGCTGAATGGTATAATTTTAGAAGAATAGTTTGTGAAGTGGAAGATGGTACCTTAGGGAAGAAAGTTAAAAACACGCCTAGGAATATTAGTGTAAATCCTTTAAGCTCAGTAGAGAAGAGGAAGGGCTTCTACAAGAAGTAATCGAGTGATAGATCAAAAGAACATAAGAGGATTGTAAAAATAAGGTGAGAAGAAGCTTTCACGACATTTTAAGGGGGATGTTGAAAAGTGATTGGAGAGCAGCGAGTCACCTTCCATTCCCTTTGTAGCTGCTCTCCCCCCAGAAATATCTTATCAAAATTTTTGAATAGCCATCTTGTTCAAAATACTTTAAGTCAAATAAGTATGCCTTATCCAAACAAGTTATATGAGTCGATATGAGTTGATATTGTATGAATAATATGAGTTGAGAATGTGAGAAGGGGTTTCTAATCCGGGTTGGAGTGGTAGCTAGCAACCTAGTAAGAGACGATCACATCCAATATTAAGAAATATAATAACCCATAACTCCTAAAAATAGAGTAAAATCAAAACTAAAAGAACACCAATAAAACCGCCTTGCCTGAAACCCTTATATGGGAAGCTTTCTGTCCCTTGGCTTGAACAGTGAGGGAAGTATATTGGCTTGAAAATAAGGAAAAGTGACAGCTACTACACCATTCTGCCTAAACAACATCTTTTTTTTCTCTTTCTTCTTTTCCACAGATAGCTTG
This sequence comes from Artemia sp. Qi Xiang Cuo, assembly GCF_049724085.1. NCBI lineage: Eukaryota > Metazoa > Arthropoda > Branchiopoda > Anostraca > Artemiidae > Artemia > Artemia sp. Qi Xiang Cuo. Next base: position 44,272,916 of record NC_142804.1, on the reverse strand, counting down.
GCACTGGAATATCTTAGAGAGTTGTTCAATGGCTCATTTTAACGAAAAACTTCATTTTTCATGCGCAATATTGATCAATGACGTCGTAATCGTAGGTTGTAGTACATAAAGGCTCGATCATCGGATAAAGCTGAAACCTAGTAAGGGACAATCATGCAGTGGTACCATTGCATATATTGGACTGAATTAGCTGCCTCATAAACGGCATCTTTATTTGACGATATTTTGCATAAACGGCATCTTTTTCTTCTTTTTTTCCACTGATAACTTGGTACTGGAACATCGCAGAGAGTTGTTCAATGGCTCATTTTAAAGGAAATTGAGGGGATTAAAAGCCTTTTGTAATTAAAACATTTTATTTTAAAAAAAAATCAATTTTCCGCTAAAAACTGCATTTTTATGGCCAATCTTGACGAATTACGTCATAATCGTGGGTTGTAGCCAGGTCGTTTCTTACTATTTCAATTAAGAAAAAGCCATAGGCTTTATCATTTTTGTAATTTCACAGTATCTGGGTTGTAGCGGTAGCTAGAGACCTTACAGTAAAGACCGAACTCATGGTAAAGATTGAGCTTGGCACTGGATCTGGGTTGCAGTGGTAGCTTGCAATCTAGTAAGAGACGATCACGTCCAATGTTAAGAAATATAAAACCCCATAAATCCTAAAAAAAAGAGTCAGATCAAAACAAAAATTAAACCATTAGAACCGCCTTGTTCGAAACCCCTATATAGGAAACTTTCTGTCCCTTGGCTTGAACAGCAAGAGACATATATTGGCTTGAAAATCAGGAAAAGTGGCAGCTACTATAGCATTCTGGCTAAACGGTATCTTTTTTTTTCTTTTTTCTTCCACAGATAGCTTGGCACTGGAATATCGTAGAGAGTTTTTCAAAGGCTCATTTTAAAGTAAATTAATGGGGTTAAAAATCGTTAGTAATTAAAACAAATTATTTTTAAAATAGAATCATTTTTTTACGAAAAACTGCATATTTTATGTTAAAGATTAATCAATGACGTCATAATCGTAGGTTGTACCCACACCGTCTCTTACTATTCCAATTAAGAAAAAGCCATAGGTTTTTTCCTGTTTGTAGTTTTATCATACTGAGATCACTCGACTCTTTGAATCCTTTTATATTGATGTATGACGTCATAATATATAAAGGCATATATACTATGTTAAAACCATAAAGGACGTCATGCAAAACAGAAAAGATTATTCTGTTAAATATCTCTCGTTATAAAATCATGATGACGTCACTGACAAAATTGCACAACTGCATCCCTCCGCACAAAAATGTGAATTGATGCAACTGGATATATTATGTCAGGATTTTCATGTAATATCAAGAGTTTAGAAGGACGTTAGCCAAGAACCTGATACTGCATCAACCTCTGATAAAAAAACAAAGGTTCTGCGTTATGTTTCTCACAGTGACAAAAGACAAGCCAAGGCAGAAGTTAAAGGTCCAATTACAAAATAATGGTAATTTCTGAGGTAAAGAAGAACAAAAATTGACAATGAAATCTACAGTCAGAAAACATGGAACTGCGATGACTGACAATAAAAACGATCTAAATAGGTCAGGACTTTAAGAAAGAATGGGTATTTTTCACCGGGTGGCTGTATCGAACTTGCTACTTCTGACAGAAGACTTGTTATCATAAGCAAAAAATTTGTAACTTCTACGAACAATTTGGTATGTATGAAAGAAAACTTGTTATTTCTAACAGGTAACTTGTTATCACTGACGAAAAATTATTACTTCTATGAGAAATGTGTTATCTTTGATGGAAAACTTGGTGCTATTAGAAGAAATTTGTTACTGCTAAGAAAAACCTGTTACTTCTAAGAAAGATTTGGTGTCTTTGACAGAAAACATGTTACTTCTAACAGATAACTTGTTACTTTTGACGAGTTACTTCTATAGAAAAATTTGGTATCTTTGACAGAAAACTTGTTACTTCTAACAGATAACTTATTATGATTGACAAAATATTGTTGCTTTTAAGATAAATTCGTTATCATTGACGGGAAATGATGGTGCTATTAGAGAAAATTTATTACTGTTAAAAAAATACCTGTTATTTCTAGGAGAAATTTGTTAAGTAAAAGTTTGTTAGTATTAAGGAAAAAGTTGTTGCTCTGATGAAAAAATTTGTTAGTGCTAAGAAAAACTTGCTACTTCTGACAGAAAATGTGTTTTCATAAACGAAAAAATTGATATTTCTATGAAAAAATTTGTTATCTTTGACGTGTAAGGATGGTCCTATTAGAGAAAACTTGTTACTGTTAAGAAAATACCCGTTATTTCTAGGAGAAATTTGATAGTGTTAAATAAAAGTTTGTTAGTATTAAGGAAAAAGTTGTTACTTTGTTGAGAAAATTTGGTAGTGTTAAGAAAAACTGGCTACTTCTGACAGAAATCGTGTTATCATAAACGACAAAAATTCATACTTCTATGAAAAGTTTGTTATCTTTGGTGGAAAACCTTCTATTTTTAACAGAAAACCTGTTGTCATTGACAAAAATTGTTTCTTTTAAGAATAATTTCTTATCTTTGATGGAAAAGTTGTTGCTATTAGAAAAATTTGTTACTGTTAAGAAACAACCTGTTACTTCTAAGATAATTTGAAATTGTTAAGTAAACATTTATTAGTATTAAGGAAAAATGTTGTTACTTCGATGAAAAAATGTTTTAGTGTTAAGGAAAACTTGCTACTTCTGACAGAAAAGTTGTTATCACAAACAAAAAAAATTGTTACTTGTAAGAAAAATTTGTTATCTTTGCTGGACAACTTGCTAGTTCTAGCAGAAAACGTGGTATCACTGACGAAAAATGTTATTTCTAAGAGAAATTCGGGTGTGTTAAGTAAAAGTACGTTAGTATTAAGGAAGAATGTTGTTACTTCGAATAGACAATTTGTTAGTGTTAAGAAAAACTTGCTACTTCTGGCAGAAAACTTGTTATAATTACGAAAACATTGTTACTTCTAAGAAAAATTGTATATGTTTGACAAAAAGTTTGTTACTTCCAACAGATAAGTTGTCATCATAACGAAAAAATACTACTTCTAAGAAAGTGTCTGTGGGTGTTTGTATGTTTCAAATGTTAGAAGACTTTTATACTGATGATGACTTGTGTCATAGTGGTAGCAGGATGTGATTATTGCCTACTGTCAAGAAACATTAAACCTAAGAATGCTTGGTGTTCCAGGAAAAAAAAAATCATATTCTCTAACGTTCTTACAAAGCATCAAGTGAGAAACGAGTGTGTTTTATTGCTATGAAACATTAAAGCCCCAGAAAAGCGGTGTATTCCAGGAAAAATCATATGGTACTTATCTAGATGATGGAGTCAACCCTAGAACTCCGGACCAAGTCATAGAAATCAATGACAAAGTGTAGATATCGCTGTCAAGCTGTAAAATCATTACCAAAACAAAAAAATGCTCGAGAAGTGTTTTAAATACTCTGTTGTGTGAATTGCTTGCGAAGACCCGAATGAATGGCTTGAACTAAAATTTTTAACAAGAAGTGTCTGAAAACTGTTTTGGGGGGAGATGGGGTGATGACAGAGGGGTGTCTTAGAGTAGTTATAGTGCTGTACTCTGGGCTGAATTGCTTGCGAAAATCCGCATGAATGAGTTAAAAATAAAATTTTTAACGAGAAATGTTTGAAAAGTGTTTTGGAGAGATGGGGCGATGAGAGGGGTGTCTTAGAGTAGTTATAGTGCGGTACTGTAGGCTGAATTGCTTGCGAAAACCCAAATAAATGACGTATTAAACTGGACACTTCCTCGGAGGTGACCAGAGAACAGGTCGGTACCTTAGTGGAGGGAGGCAGGATAACCATAAATGTACGCCTGAAAATTAGCGCTTTGCGTAACGATAAACAAAATAAAACAGTGTTGAGCTGGTGACGGAGAAAACGGTTCCCCTCCCCTGGTGTCCTGTTCCTTCGTCTTTCCTTAAATTTGGCATGTTATTCTTTATCATTTTAAAGCTGCAATAACGCCTAAGAAACTACATCTATTATCAATGCATATTCTGAAAATGAGGGCTAGCAGGTGGGAGCTGGAAAATATTGTTAGGATATATTGAAATATCTATAAATTTATCCTAATGAAAAAGGGGTATTTCCTTAAAAACTCTTGATATGTCTTAAACTCCATCTAGGACACAACTTAAAACCATTGCCCCGAGGGTTGTGGGGAGTGTCCTCCTCAAAAAAATATTTTCTATCTGGAAATACGCTGAACAAAATGGATATCTCAAAATTTTGATTAGATGTGTTTGGGAGAAAGATGGGCGTAGGGGGGGGGGGGTAGTTGCCCTCCCATCGCTTTCGACTATTAAAAAGGGCACTAGCCCTTTGTGTTTCCAATAGAATGAGCCTTTTTTGAATTTTCTACGACAACGCCTTCTATAAAAACCTTATATGCCCCTAGGGCATAACTTAAAACCCTTGCTCCGAGGGTTGTGGGGGAGTGTCCTCCTCAAAAACATATTTTCTATGCGGAAATCAACTACGCTGAACAAAATGGCTGTCTCAAAATTTTGCTTGGATGTGTTTGGGGAATGATTGGCGTGGGGGGGGGGGTAGTTGCCCTCCAATCACTTTTGACTATTAAAAAGGGCACTATCCACTCCAATTTTCAATCGAATGAGCCCTTGTCGTAGTTTCAACGACGACTCCTTCGATACGAAGTGCCCGGATATGGAGGAAAATAAATAACACATTGTGCCCAAATCGTTCTTTACTTAGGCAGCGCTATTGCGCTGCCTATGATTATTATTTTTCTTAAGTATTTTTCCTGTATTTTTTTCTTTATATTTTCTTTACTGCACTTATGATTTTGTATCTTTAAAGTGGGCAATAAGACACATTCATTTATTCATCCATTAAAAATTTAATTGTAGAAGAATAATACTGAATATACCAAAAACCTTGCGAAATAAGACTACATCAATTGAAAAATATCTGCAAAATAAAATAAGAAGTCTATGCAAAGAAATGAAGAATTAGGAAACTAGGTCGAAATAAGAAATACCCTATAATTTCTCTCTAAGAAAAAAAGAAAAGGGGATGTTTATGCAAGAAAATATTTAGGCAATTTTTTTAAGTTGGTGGATAATATCCTTGTGCTCACTCTCAAAATTAAACAACATATCATCAGTGGAAAACAAAAACATAGCATCTGTATTTTCCGAATTATTCCGGAGAGCAGAGATATTTTACAAAAGTGAATATAAATTTCCAAGATACATAAAGTAAGAGACACTTAGTATTAAAATTGTTGTCAAGCAGACAAAAATCTGTTGTCAGAGGGAAGAATGTTTGGATCAGTGGTAAATAATTTACTATTTAGTACTAATTTACTACTTATATAATTATTTATTTATAATTATAAGTAGTGTAGCAATATACAGGAACTGCCTCACCTAGATCACCCCATGAATGTACCACCTTTTCAATTGAATTCACGCCATTTTAAATGAAAATTTCCGACATTTTTTATAATTTCGAATCTCGAACTTTAAGATCAATCAAAGTAGGTCTTGTGAAATAAGAATTTCTTACTATACTACTGATGAAATGTAATAATTTAATATAATTTAATTTTAAGTGGATAGTTCAATATCAATATCTAAATAATTTATATTATCTTTCTCTTTCCTTTCAATGATTTTGAAAATACAACCATTATCTAATTTTTTTCTAATTTCTTTTCAAGATCAGCTGCTTTAGAATTAAAACGCTTAGATGCAAATAGGTCAATTATTTCACCTTTAACAGAAATGAAGAACAAATACATTCAGTCAGAATACTTCCGTCAGCATCAATTGCAGCGAGTAAAAATAAAAGTAAAGAACAGAGAAACATACGGTTCGAAGATAAGTTTCAGCAGGAATTAAAAATACTCAAATACAAAGGTGAAGAACAATTAAATATGTGGCTAAAAGATATGCCAGAGCGATAACAAGAAAATATGCGGTTAAAAGATAAGCGGCAGTGGAAATTACAAACAATCTTGAGAAAGTGAGTATCGTAAATTCTCATTTCAGAGCGTAAAACAAAGATTTGTGCTGTTAAAAAATAAGCGACAGCAAAAATCAGAGCTATCCAAAAATGAAAGTGAAGAAAAAAGAAATATTACGTTAGAAGAACAACGCAATCATAATCTTCGACGGTAAAAAAAATGTGGTGCGAAACCCAGTATATACCTATAAAGATGCTATACACTACGCAACTATAGATTACAAGTTATTGGGATCCTTCAACCTTCTATGTGTTCCCTGGGAAGCCCTCCATTTTCCCTGAGGAAAGAGTAGCAAACAAATCTGACTCGTTTGGAGGTTGCTACGTACAACGAAAATCAATATATACAAGCTTACAACATGTCGAGTAAGGACCCTGGCTTTGAAATTAGCTACGTAGTTTTTACAATAAGGACCGAAGTCTATCTCATAGTAACTGATGCTACAGGGAAAAGAAAAAGAGTTGTGTGGTATATATGACGTCATACGAGGCTACATTTGATTATAATAATCCGGGTTGCAGCGGTAGCTAGCCACCTAATAAGGGACGATCACGTCCAATGTTAAGAAATATAAAAACCCATAACTCCTAAAAAAAAGAGTCAGATCAGGACAAAAAGTACACCATTATGACCGCCTTGTCCAAAACCCCTGTATATGAAACTTTCTGTCCTTTGGCTTGAGCAGCAAGGGAGATATATTGGCTTGGAAATCAAGAAAAGTTGTAGCGACTACATTATTCAGCCTAAACGGTATTTTTTTTTCTTTTTTTCTTCCACAGATAAATTGGCGCTGGAACATCGTAGAGAGCTTTTCAATGGCTCTTTTTAAAGGAAATTAGTAAGTTTAACAATCTTTTGCAATTAAAACAATTTATATTTAAAATAGAATCAAATTTTTTACGAAAAACTGCATATTTCATGTTAAAGATTGATCAATGACGTCATAATCGTAGGTTGTAGCCAGGTCGTCTCTTACTATTCCAATTAAAAAAGAGCCATAGGTTTTTTCCTACTTGTAACTTCACATTTAATAATAAGAATTCACCACTCCCCCCCCCCGAATGGGAGCAGAATGGACTATATTCTCGAAAGCAAAATTATAACCCTTTATGATACCCTTTGTGGAGTTTGGTTGAGAACCATTGACTTCTGAAAGATGTCTTGACAACGAAATACAAGGGTCTTTTTTCAAAACTTTAAAATAAAGGAGACACGTCAGCGACATCAAACAGTTCGAGGTAATGAACATTAAGTAGGGAGAAACTCCGCCCAATAATAACGAGTAGTTTCAAAACTTATTTTCTACTACAACAGATACATTGAAAGAATTGGCTTCTTATGCTGATTCTAAAAATATAAAATATACTAAGTTTAATGTTTTCCATCAAAAGCTACGAGCCTGAGAAAATCAGCCTGATTTTCGAAAAAGCGGAAGAAACAACCCCAAAAAGTCAAGCGATTTTAATGATAATTACATTAAGGAATGAACTGTAGCCCATAGTAACGGAAATAATAAAAGGAATCATTATATACATAGTTATTTTAATTATATTCATTAAGAAATCAGCATAAGTAATCAAAACATCCGTGGTAACGAGCTGTATAGTAAGAGTGACCTGGCTCAATGGCAACCGAAACTCTAAAAACACGGAATTTTAATACTGATTTTAAATATATAACCTTTGTCGAGTTTAGTCTTACTTATCAAAATTTATGAGCCTGAGAAAATTTGGCTTATTTTTGAAAAAAGGGGGAAACAACTCCTAAAAGTCATAAAATCTTAATTCATGAAAATCACATCATCAGATTCAGCTTCTCAGAAAACCTTACTGTAGAGGTGTCAAGTTCCTATCTGCAAAAATGTGTAAATTTGGTGTTTTTGTCAGAAGAAAGATAACGGATGCGTGTTTATTGGTTTGTTTTTTTTGCAGGGGTGATCGTTTCGACCCAGTGGTCTTAGAATATCAGAAGAGGGCTCATTCAAACGGAAATTAAAAGTTCTATTGCCTTTTTTAATCAAAACACAAAAAATTTAAAATAGAATCACTAAAAAACTGCATTTTTAATGTTTTTACATAAGGGATCGACACTAAAAATGGGAATTATGCATCATCAGTATCAGGATTTTATTGATAGCTTAATTACAAACTAAAAGAAATCAACCCCAGGTGGGCTTGAACCACCAACCTTTCGCATAAGAGCCGATTACGCCAGCCATTGCTCAACGAGGCTACTAATTAAAGCTATAAAATGAACAATATGATCTGTTTAAATGCAAATCCGGGTTGAAGCGATAGCTTGCAACTAGTAAGAGACGATTACCCCAATACTAAGAAATAAAATAGCCCATCACTCCTAAAAATACTTTTTGATCAAAACAAAAAGTACACTATTAGAGCCGGCTTGTCCGGAAGTTGTAGAAATTTTAGTTGCAGTAATAGCTAGTAATCTAGTACGAGACGATCACACCCCAAAGTAATAACTAAAATTACCTATCACTCCTAAAAATAGAGTCAGATCAAAATAAAGAATGCACTATTAGAACAGCTTTGTTTGAAATCCCTATATAGCAAACTTACCGTCCCTTGGCATGAACAACAAGGAAAAGAAACACTAAAAATACTTATAAAACATAACTCATAAACACTCATAATACATTACGCATAAATATCTGTTTTATCAAAGCAATGGCGACAAAACTATTTTTCCATTAAATGAGACAATTAAGGGGAAATTTTATTCTATTTTCTCTAGATCGTTTAAGAAATCGGTCGTATTGTTGATCCATTTTAACATTAATATCAACTATTCCGAATTTTCGAATAATATACCTATTTTTGAACCACAGTGGAATTCCAAGAAAATATTTACAAAACCGGAAAAAGTATACGCGGATACGATTTTTATGACTTTTACTTCAAAAATTCAGAAATGGAACAATGAAAAATGCATGAGGTGCATTGAATTATAAATTATAGCAAGTGTTTGTTTATCAAAACGACCTTTCACCCTGACTAGCAGGCCATAAGTTTTCCTAAGTTTTCCCAGTACAGACGATAACACCAACTCCCGCGTAGCTTTAATTGTTGGGCCAAAAGGCAAGCCAAGGTAATTAATAGAATCATTATGAAAGATAATAAGTGATCCAACCCTAATTTAGTGATGCTGGAAATCACTGTTATTGCCTGTCACTAGTAATTCTGTTATAGTAGGTTCAATCTCGAATCCTATCTCCCGTACATGTGAAGGCAATATATTAATTGCATTCTCTATTGATATTAAATTGTTCGAAAATACCAAAATATCATCAGCATACGACAAGTGGCTAATGTCGATACCGTCAATCACATATGGGGGTAGGTACCTTGTGGCTATTCTAATTGCGTTATTATATATAACAGGGCTAAGAACTGACCCTTGTTTTACTCCACGACGTAAAGAAATTCGGTCTGAAAGTTGCCATCCCAAAAAAATTCTCACAGATGAATTACCATACCATCCCGTCAAACACTGGCTTATAAATGGGTTCACTCCACTACGCAATAATGATAAAAAAAAGCGTGGTTATGCAACATACTATCAAACGCTTTTGAAATATCAACTCTGCACACAAATAGTTGTTTTTCATATTTATGATGGTGTTCCAATATTTCAAGAAATATTGCGTATGCATTTTGAACCCCTACACCACTTCGAAAACCTAACTACTGGTCCCCCACATCACATTTTGTTGATAAATATGGGAGTAAAATATTTTCAACTAGTTTACTAATAACAGAACAAAGTGCGATAGGTCTATACGATGAACAATATGAAGAATCCTTGCCCTTCTTGTGCATACAAACTATTCTACCTTCTCCCATCAAAGAAGGGACATAATACTGAAATATTATTACTTGATATAATAACGTAAGATGTTCTAGTAGTTTTGTAGTACCATACAAAAGGTGCTCTGATAACAAACCATCTGGACCTGGGGCCTTCTCACATTTTAGTGATTTAATTTCAGTCAAAACTGAAGATGGAGAAAAACAAACTAGGTTTTTATATGGGTTCAACTGAGAAAAATGCTTATATAACAATTCACGATAACTCACTTCAGTTGATGGTGGGTTGGACGAAAATACTGAAGTAAAATGTCCATACCATTGTTCCAGCGGGATTTGGTCGGATAAATCAGCTGATGATTGCGTTAATCTATTAACCTCATTATAAAGTAACTTTGGATTATTCCTAATTTTGGTTGATATATCATTTACTTTTTGTTGTTATAACATTTTAAATTATCAGCGGTTCGATTATCATATATGACGTAAGAAGTGAATTTAATATTTATACACGCTTATCTTTCTTGACTTGACTTACTTGACTTATGTCTCCTGCCGGGCGCTGCTCGGCGTAGAGAGTGACGTCTGCCTCCTCCATCTACTTCGATCCACGGCAAGCGTTTGCACTTCGCTCAACCTGATATTTGCCATCGTCAGGAACTCGAACAGGCTGTCAGACCATCGTTTCTTCGGTCGGCCACGAGGTCGCTTCCAACCGGCTTTGACAGGGTCGAAGTCATGGATCGTTATCGCAGGTATGTGTGGAGGCATTCGAAGTAGGTGTCCGAACCATCTTAGTGTTCGCTCGGCTGCTTGGGTCGAAAACCGAGACTGCTTGGTGAGCTGCAGCAGCTTCTCATTGCTGACAAAGTCGAACCATCGTAGACCTTCGATCGTCCTCAGGCTCTTCAACTGAAATACATCAATTGCCTTGAGGGTTGCGGCTGAAGCTTGCCACGTCTCAGCTCCATAGAGCATCACAGAGCCGACGAGGGCGTTGAAAATCCGCAGCTTCGTTGTGCGACTGATGTTCGGTTTTCGCCAGAGATGACGGTTCAGTCTGCCCATGGCAGAAGACGCTTTGGATATTCTCGCTTGTAGTTCAGAAAGAAGCGAGCCATCTGAAGAAATTATGGAGCCCAGGTAGGTGAACCTTTGGACAACTTCCATGCTAGTGGTGCTATCCAGGCTAACTGAAGGATTGGCAGCAGGAGAGGATGGGTCAATGGCCATGATTTTCGTTTTAGTCCAGTTTATCTGCAGTCCTACTTTTGCAGCCTCTACTCTTAGGATTCGAAGCGCTTCCAGCAACTGCTCCATAGAGTCCGCCAGAATGGCCAAGTCATCGGCAAAATCAGCATCTGCAATGAAAGGATCTCCAAACTTGAGTCCAAAGCTGAGACGTGAAGTAGTCCTTGTCATAACGTAATCTATGATGACATTGAAGAGCTCTGGGGCAACTGCACATCCTTGGCGCACTCCAGTCGTGATTTGGAAGAACGGGCTGCAGTGGCCGTTCACTTGAACACAGCTCTCCGTCCCATGGTGTAGATCTTTGAAGAGTCTGCAGTATTTCTAAGGGAGGCCTGTCGATTCTAGAATCCGCCAAAGAGCTTCTCGGTCCACTGAGTCGAACGCAGCACGGAAGTCGACGAAGGTAAAAAAAAACTTTTTGTCGGAACTCCGTGGCTTTTACTATGATTTGTCGGATCGTAAAAATCTGCTCGATGGTTGAACGGTCCGACATGAAACCAGCTTGCTCCGGTCGCCGGATTTTACGAATGATATTTCGACATCGATCTAGCAGAAACATTGAGAAAAGTTTTCCTGGGACAGACAGTAGGGTTATTCCACGGTAGTTCGATCAGTCACTTCTAGAACCTTTCCTCTTCCATAAAGGGATAATGACATCCTTCCGCCAATCTTCGGGACTTATCTCGGTTTTCCAGATTGTAGAGAACAGGGTGTGGAGAAACAGGAGCATAACAGCACCTGCAAATATTAGTAGCTCCGCACTCAGGCCACAGATACCGGCAGCTTTATTGTTCTTGAGCCTTTTTACTGCATTTCCAATTTCTGATGGGCTGAAAGGCTCGTCTGGAGGAGCATCTGTTTCGGATCTTGGACTGCCAGGTTGGCTGGGACTATCAGTAGGAGGCATAGACGGGCTAGTGTTGTTCAGGAGTTAGCAGAAGTGGTCCTTCCACCGCTCGAGACAAGAACCCTCATCAGAGAGAAGTGTCCCATCCCTGGATAGGACGGGTCCCAATGCTGGTGTTTTATTTTCTATGAGATTGCGGAGGTGCTTGAACAGGCTACCCATGTCTTTCTTTTTTGCTGCTAGTTCGATTTCATCGGCTTTCCTTGCAACAAACTGAGTTCGGTCTCGGTGAATAAGTCTGTTCCGCACTCCATTGAGCCTTCGATAGGTGGCCATGTCCCCAAGAAGTCTTGCTCTCCGCCTTTGCTCTATGACCTGCAGTGTTTCGTCAGTTAGCCACGATTTCTTCGGGAAACTCCGCTTGCCAAGCACCAGCTGTGCTGCTTCGCTGGTCTGTGATTTAAAATACTTCCAGGCGTCTTCGCTGTTGTTGAGTGTGCCCAGGAGCTCAAAGCGATTTGATATCTCAACACTATACTTCTGGCGAGTATATGGCTCCTTTAGTTTCCCAATATCCGCTGCTACTGGTTTTTGTTTCCAATCGCTGTGCATGGAGGCGAAGCTGGACGTCAGCACATACAATCCTGTGATCTGCATTTCTGAGCTCTGCTGATCTGTAAGTTCTGCAGTTCTTCAGAGATGATCTCCAGCGTTTAGAACTAATGACGTAGTCAATCATCGTCTTTGTGCAACCTCCATTACTATACCACGTGTATTGGTGGATAGTCTTACGTTGAAAGTAGGTGTTTGCGATCACAAGTTCATGGGATCGGCACAGTTCGAGTAGGCGAAGGCCGTTGTCGTTCAGTGGGTCGGGGGATACAGGTCCAATTGTGCCACGCCAAACACCCATATCATCTCGCACCGTAGCATTGAAGTCACCGAGAAGAACAGTGACATCGTGGGAGGAAACTGTTGACAGACATCTGAACAGAGCAGAGTAGAACTCTTCCTTGGTTACGTCGTCGGAATCGTTGGTCGGGGCATAGCATACAAAAATTGTCATCTTGCCATGCTTGTGCCCAAAGCGGGCTTTCATTATTCTGTCCGATACAGCTTCGTGCAAGAGTAAGGTCTTTCTTGCAAGGCCGTTTAGTGCGAGGCCAACACCATTTCTTCTCATGCTCCCTCCAGACCAGACTACCGAGTGATTATCGCCTATTCGCTCTTCTCCACTTCCAGTAAGACAGGTTTCTGTGAGACCTGCAATCGCCAATTTATTCTTACGAAGTTCTTAAGAAAGTAGGTTCTTTGATGCAGGTGCGGTAAGGGTCAAAACAGTCCAGGTGGCTATTCGAAGCTTCCTTTGGTATAAAAGGTTTAGTTTGTCCGTCCTTCTGACGTCATCAGCATGTCCGTCGACATACGTAGGTCTTGATCTTAAAACGTGGTTCAAATCTGAGGCTCTGAAGTCACTTTGCTTAGCACTTGATTTTCAGGTGGAGGGTCACAAGCCCAACCGACCCTAGGCCTGGAATCTGATTAGAGCTAGGTTTAACCTAGATACTGATTTTCCCGGGGTGGGCTCCACCCGCCACATGAGGTTGGAGCAACCCTGATCGGAGTGTTTAGTTAGGGGATGACCCCATATCCAGAGGCACGTGGTCAGCAGACAAGGTCTGCATCATTCTGGACGAACTCCATTCGCCTCCATTCGCTTATCTTTCGACAAGATAATAATATAATAAATATATAAATACAAGAATCAATTGTTTTTAACTAAAGCGATATAATACATTTTAAAAATGAATGTCAAAAGATTATTTAGGATAAATTTGGGATATGAGTTCATTTTGCGAATTTAAGAACATGGTTGCAAAAATGTTCCCCTTTTTTTCTTAAATTCTTTAGATCCATGGAGTTCTTTCAAGTTATAATCAAGCTATAATTAAGGTCAAAATAGAAAATAATTTTTCGTTTTACTGCAATGGTCAGCCTCCCAAAAGTATAATTAGTTTCTAAATAGAAACAGAAGAAGCTCTAAATGTTTCAAAACATCTTAGGTATGTTTTTGAAGAGCAGCAAAAGTCATAGCTAAGCAGTCCATTTTCTGTTTTACCATCATTTTGAATCATTACAAATATCATGTAGCTTCCAAGGTTCACCCGGAAACGTAAAATTGGCCAGAGTTAATATATATACTAGTATGAACAGCAATGGCAATTGCTCCTTATTGCGCCGATGATGTCACGATGTCATGATAGCTGACGTCTGATGTAGGATTTCCCATTGTTTGTTTCAGCATAATGTGATCTGGGTCAAAACTAACCATTCTTCTTTTAATTTTATTTGCGTTTTCTCTCCTGTCCATATGAATCGCAAGAAACAGGGGTGTTTCAATAAAAACTGTATATGATGTAATTTAATGTCCAATTTAGCAATTTTTTTTTTTAACAAGATTTGGACTTAACACCTCAGCAAATGCAAAGTATACACCTCAGCAAAATGATGCACCTGAGCTGGTACTTATATATTTCAATATTTTAGCCAGTGTGGGCTAGAGGTCATTTTTTACTATAACTCTATACTAGTTTGCAGCTACATCTGCAGCCATCATGTAGCTCTGCTTTTTTGGATCTTCCTCCAGGCATATTTTCTAGACTTGTATAACTGATATCTTTGCAAAAAAATGTGATTATTAAAAAAGTTGGATTTTACTGATTATTTGGTCGACTAAGCTTCAAACTTTGGTTTTTGTTATTAAGGTTTTTGAGTTGTTGTAATCCCTTATTAAAATAATTTTACTATGATGCAATAAGTGCTGCAACCATGACTGTTGTTGATAACTCACGGGAAAAAGCCTATGGCTCTTTCTTACTTGAAATAGTACAAGACGAACCACAGGGAATCAAGCAGCGAATTTAGTCAAAAATGCAGTAAACGAAATACACTTAAGAAGTGAAGTTAGGTTAATCCTCTCTCTCTCTCTTGCTCCTTTAAAAACACTTGCTAGGTAAGCTGTTATTTTTAAGCTGGATAGTTTTTCTTATTAGAAACTCTAGTTATGAAATGCTGTGAGGCAGTATCCTTTTAAGGGGAATAAGTTGAGTTAAACATTTGAACAATCTTCCCAAATTATGATTGAGGTTCTGGATCCATTTCTCAGTTTTGTGCTAAACGACTTTATGCAATAACAAACGGCCCTATGTCTAGAATTTTATCCAGGCCTTCAAGAGGTGGAAGGGAGGTTGCATCCAGAAAGGTGTTTTTAAATACTCACTAGTATTTAAAAACACTCAATGAGCTTCCTGTTGGAAGCTCAAATTAAGGTTTGAAGCAAGCTTACAAAACAAGCTCATAGCAAGACAAATCATTGTTTCAAGTCTGCAACTCAGAAAACATGATTGTTTTAGGCTAGCCTCCAACACAAGCTTGTTTCAAGCATGCAGCATTAGAAGTATGATTGAAGGTAAGTTTGAGAGCGAGCCAGTGTGCAGACAAATCCTTGATTCAAATATAAAATTTTAAAAACATAATTGAAATAAGCCAATAGCAAGGCAAACCCTTGATTTCCCCTGATATTGAACAGCAGGCTTATATCAATCTGAATCCTTGATTCAGGCTTGATTCTTCTGCAATATTTACTAGCAATTTTATGTTAACTTGCAGACACTGAATTGTTCCCCAATGAAAACTTTCATGCAATTGTTGGGGGAAAAAGTCCAGAAATTATTTTGTTTTACATTAATTAATATAGGAGCTTCAACCATGAAAAAAGACTATACACCACATTTCAAACTTCCAAATCTGCACAAAATATAATACAAACGCTAAAACTAGAAAGTTCTCTGAAATTTTTGTTTCAATTTGAAAAAAATTCCAATTTTAACTTTTACTTTTTAAATTATTGGAATTGAATGCTAAAACTCAGGGAGCAATATTATTTATTAAAGACATTTTTCAGTAGTTTAAGCAACAGTGTTCTGTTAGCTTTCTGTGGAAACAATTCCTGTTAAGACAGCAGGAACACTGCTAACATCAGGGACCAAGCAGCAAAATATACACAATATGAACAAGCAAATTCATTTATTATACAGTATGCTCTGTACATACAATATATGTTAAAAATTAAAACCTTAGGTGCAAATAAGTGATAGGATTGTTCATGAATTTTTTTAACACAGTAATAACTAAAATGAGTACTCACATAATCCTTGTGTGGAAGACATTGTGCTTCTAATTTCTTAGGTCAAACTAACTTAATTTTGACCAGAGATAAAGAACCTCAAGGCTGCAAACCCTCAAGCCAGAAAAACAACATGCTGCTTTAGCATGTATCTTCTTTGCTCATGCCATATATGTTGATCTTGCTTGATTCAAGCATTCATAACAAAGATTGGTTTCATGTTGCAGGTTAACCTTGTATTTTTCTTAGTTTTAAGCTTCATCATCAAGGGTGAAAATTTAAAGGCTTATGTTTGGCATATTTGGGCTATTGCCAAATAGAACCGAGTCAAATCAAAACGAGCAGATATTAACATAAGTTGGGCTCAAAACCCCATTGCCTTCCCAAGGCCAGAACATAATTTGCACTTTACTGAAAAAAAACAAATGAATATGCATTGTCAGTTTAATATACATATACTGATATTTAGTAATCAAAATTTTAATATTATTTGATTTATTAAAGTTATAAAAGTAAAAACATTTATATTTATGGTGTTGGATCGAAACACAAAGTACACCATTAGAATTGCCTTGTCCAAAAACTCTATACAAGTAACATACTGTCCCTTGGCTTGGAGAACAAGGAAAATTCATTGGCCTTTCCTTTTTGCGCGGGAAGCATCTTTTTTCTGTTTTTTACTGCATCCACTGGGGCTCTGGAACATCATAGAAAGATGTTTAAGAGCTCATTTTGAACAAAGTTGCTACATCTATGGGCTTTTATAATTACCAAAAAATAATAATTAAAATAAAATAAATTTTCGGGCAAAAACTGCATTTTCGTAAACAAGCTGAGCTATCGCTGGAACAAGACAGTATTTCATGATGGTACTCCTCGTTGGATCTACTCTTTGTAATCGGCTGGTTTTCTTGACAGCGAGGGTAGCTCCAACAAAGTTTCAATAGCTTAACGTTTGAGTAAGCGTTTCAACAAGGAAAAATCCTTCTTTTTCACGGGAAGCATATTTTTTTCCCCGTTTTTTCTTCACTGCAGTTATTACATAAAATACAAAAACACTTAATTAATAAAAATTTATTCACAGAAATATACAAAAAAAATATAATCAATAAAAAAATAATTTTATGTTAAAATCAATTTTGGTACTTGATAATTAAACGAGACACAGTCCATAAGTTTGTTGAATGTAAGATTTAGGAAAATCAGTTTTATAGCCACAAAGACAAATGACGGGTGACTGAAAGCATTGAACTTGTATAATTTGACCTTCATAATTTTACATATTACTGTAATAATTTTACACTTCAACCCACCATAACATTCAAATATATAGCCCAAATTATATTATTATATAAGCTAAAGGTTATATGAAAGTTACTTTTCATTAGGATTAACCTAACTTCACTTCTTAAGTGTATTTCGTTTACTGCATTTTTAACTAAATTCGCTGCTTGATTCCCTGTGGTTCGTCTTGTACTATTTCAAGTAAGAAAGAGCCATAGGCTTTTTCCCGTGAGTTATCAACAACAGTCATGGTTGCAGCACTTATTGCATCATAGTAAAATTATTTTAATAAGGGATTACAACAACTCAAAAACCTTAATAACAAAAACCAAAGTTTGAAGCTTAGTCGACCAAATAATCAGTAAAATCCAACTTTTTTAATAATCACATTTTTTTGCAAAGATATCAGTTATACAAGTCTAGAAAATATGCCTGGAGGAAGATCCAAAAAAGCAGAGCTACATGATGGCTGCAGATGTAGCTGCAAACTAGTATAGAGTTATAGTAAAAAATGACCTCTAGCCCACACTGGCTAAAATATTGAAATATATAAGTATGTAATTGATGACGCAAACACACTTATCCTTAGACAATATAATATAACATCGTGGTTGCACCAGTAGCATCTGTTGAAAAGTTGTTTCTCTGAAGTATAAGTGTAAAGACCCAATTTAGCCACCAAGATCCAGCTCCCAACTTCACTTTTTACAAAAATCCTCGAAAATGATTCTATCAGTGCCTAAGTGTTGTTATACTCCTGTAGTTCCGGATTTTCTGAAGTTGCATGTACAGACAGAGCCCTAGTAAAAAATCTTCTGATCCAATTTAACTTAAATTTTGGCTGGAGCAACAATGTTCAAAAATACAGAATGGAAATATCCCTAGTTAAACAAATTTCCTCATTCATTATTAGAGGAGAAACTCTTTATTAGTGAAAGGGGCTACTCACGACGAAAATTCTCACGATGAGGAAGGGTAGAATTAATTTATACTTTAATTAAGCTAAATCAAAATATCTGACATACAGGATCATGGTCGGCTCTTTGGGATGACATAATAACGAAGGAACCCTATCCCCTAGTAACACAAAGTTAAAAATGTGTTTTGAAAAAAAATGTTAAATGATGATGAATCGCATTTTGAAGCTGCTTCATAAAGGGTAACTATTATTCCGATAAATCCGAAAAGTTTGTTGCGAAAACAAAATTACGGGAATTCCGAACAATAGAATGAAAGCCCGCAAAAACGATATTTGATCGAAATGAAAGTCATTATAAAAACCTCCTTGAATTTAAAAAAAAACTAAATGTTTTCGTCATATAGTAGTTTATTTACCTCCTCCTAGTTTCTTTAGAACCATGAAATACTTTCTAATATAGATGTACGTCGTAGTTGCAGCATTAGATGCAACCTTGTAAAAGACGATCACGGCCCATAGTCACCAAAGAAAATATCCTGAAACCCCTAAAAATGGTGCCAGATCACAACACAAAGCACATCTTTAGAATTACCTTGGCCAAAAACTCTTTAGGCCTACAGGAGACTTACAGTCCCTTGGCTTGAACAAAAAAGAAAACCCATAGGCTGAAAAAAGGAAAATGCCTATTTTGCTTGGGAAGCATCTTTTTTCAGTTTTTTTTTCTTCTCCACAGCTAGCGGGACACTGGAAAATCTTAGAGAGCTGTTAAATGCTTAGTTTAAAAGAAACTGCTAAATCTACTTTATTTTGTCATTGACAAAACATGATATTTAAAATAAGAATGAATTTTTTGGCAAAAACTGCGTGTTTTGGCATCTATTAGGTATTAGTACTTTATGACGTCATGACATTTTTGAACTGTTATGGCAGCGTGTGTGCCACAGGAAATTGGTGTTTTCTGCCATTTTACGGTTCAAAACTGCACTTATCCCCTAAAGAGGACGAAGAGAGCCAATTGGTTTAATAGTACTGGAATTCTAAAATCAATTGCAAAAATCTTTCTTACAGTATACAATTTATATATAAACTAGGTTTGTTAGTTTGCACTTTCTATAAATATTGGTATATTTAATAATCGTTAAAAAGATGAATGTGTCTATAGATCAACAAATAAGTAGACAATCAACAATAAGTATGTCCTTATTAAAATATCTAATTTGTCTATAAACTATGTTTATTAGTTTGCACTTTCTTTAATAAGGTGTATTTATTAATTGTTAAAAAGAAGAGTATATCTACAGATAAACAAGTAAGTAGATAGCATCTCAAATTGTGTCACAAGATTAAAGGGAGAAACTTTAAGATCAAGGAAGATATAGAATTCAAGCTAAACAAGTAGCTCACAGAAAAGAGCACTATGAGTATTTCCCGGTTTCTGGAGTTTTAAATCATGATGTACCAGCTCAGGTGCATCATTTTGCTGAGGTGTATACTTTGCATTTGCTGAGGTGTTAAGTCCAAATCTTGCTAAAAAAAATTGCTAAATTGGACATTAAATTACATCATATACAGTTTTTATTGAAACACCCCTGTTTCTCGCGATTCATATGGACAGGAGAGAAAACAAAAATAAAATTAAAAGAAGAATGGTTAGTTTTTACCCAGATCACATTATGCTGATACAAACAATGGGAAATCCTACATCAGACGTCAGTCTATCATGACATCGTGACATCATCGGCGCAATAAGGAGCAATTGCCATTGCTGTTCATACTAGTATATATATTAACTCTGGCCATTTTTACGTTTCCGGGTGAACCTTGGAAGCTACATGATATTTGTAATGATTCAAAATGATGGTCAAACAGAAAATCGACTGCTTAGCTATGACTTTTGCTGCTCTTCAAAAACATACCTAAGATGTTTTGAAACATTTAGAGCTTCTTCTGTTTCTATTTAGAAACTAATTATACTTTTGGGAGGCTGACCATTGCAGTAAAACGAAAAATTATTTTCTATTTTGACCTTAATTATAGCTTGATTATAACTTGAAAGAACTCCATGGATCTAAAGAATTTAAGAAAAAAAGGGGAACATTTTTGCAACCATGTTCTTAAATTCGCAAAATGAACTCATATCCCAAATTTATCCTAAATAATCTTTTGACATTCATTTTAAAATGTATTATATCGCTTTAGTTACTTGCTACTGCACAGACGAAACTAAGTTGAAGAGGAAATGTGTTAATCCTAATAAAACTTCTATGCTACCAATCTATGACGCTTCCACTCAATTTAAAAGTATTACTCTACCCAATTTATCAGCAAGCAATAGGGAATTTATGGTAGTAGCAGTCCCCATAACATTTTGTATATGCCATGGAATTATTTGAAACACTACCAGAAGTCAATTTTTTTGAATTTTTTTTTTAAAACAAGTTTTTGAAAAACATATCAGAACTTAAAACAAACAGAAGACACTCCATAAATAAGGGGGTTTGCTCCCTTATCAATCACGGCACATTAATATGACCCTTATGGTTGTAACCAACGACGTAAAACGTCAAATGTCCTTTTGTATATGAATATGCAGTTTGTGTCAAAAACTGTATTTTACTTTAGATATTATATTTTGTTAAATGCAAAAGTCACTAGAAATTTAAGCATATTTTAAAGTAGGCTCATTATCACCACTATGATATTCCAGTTCCCTGCTAGCGGTCAAGAAAAAGAAGGAAAGAAAAAAGGTGATCAGTGCTACCCATACAAAAAAAGTAAATTTGTTTGTTCTTCATGTTGACGGGCTCTAACTTTCCTGTTTGGGGTCTTTTTAAATGACGGTTTCAATAGTGAAGTTCCTATCTCAATTCGATACCATTTTGAGCGTTTTCAGGCTATTTTTCGAGATTTCCATATATTTATTATCGCAATAAACTTTTTACGATTTATTTTGCAATTAAATTTATGTTTGGCCCGTAGGAAATATGAAACTCCTGTTAAAAATAATTTTTCAAATAGCTTTTTGATAATTATGTATCCTATTTATTAACAATAAAAGTGATAAATTGTCACTGCAACGGTGATTATAAACCTTTTCTCTCACCTTTCGGGTCCTAAAATGATCTCTTGCCCTTAATTGTTAATTTTACTAAATAGTCATGTTATAAATACTCACTCGAAGTTAAATCTCATTGAAGCAAGAATTTAAGCTCTAACCTATGAACAAGTAATGGGCCTCAGAAATGATCACAAAAATGGTCAAATGTGTGAGGGGAGGGGGGTATATTTGGTTTCAGCCCTCTCCCTGATTTTTTTTTTTTTGGACTCGTAAGCTAGTATTAAAATGTGAATAAAGACCATTTCTTGCTTTTTTTAAAGTGTTTCCCTGATGCATAAATTGGTCTTAAAAATGCAGGTAAAAATCCTTTAAAAACCCAACCAGAAACTATATTTTAGCCTCCTCCTCCGTGAGCGAAAGATTTTTTTTCGCTCAAGAAGGAGGTTAGCCTCCCCCTACCCCCTACAAAACCCTGGACATATCCCTGATCGCAAGGTATCCAGATTTAAAAGAGAAACTTGCTCCTAAATGGCTAGATACCTAGGCTGTACTACTTTTGATCCTGGAGATACTATTTAAAAAATGGTTTACTTTTTTTAACTGGCTTTATTTTTTAAGAAGCCTTAAGTGACGAATGTCATGATCAATTGAGCAGAAGACAAGCGTTGCCTTTTTCAGTCCCTCTTCTTCTTTCCCTATATTCTCAATTTCTAACATAACTTTCATCATAAAAAAAGTATATTTTGAAATTTTGATGACGAATAAGAAGGTGAGACAAGCTCCTCTAATTGGTTTTTATCAATTGGTTGCTATTGCAAAGACTTATTGTCGCTATAATGGCTAAATGGTTATATTCGACATTTTGACACTTCTGAAATAATCTCAAAAACCTTTTACTAAGTGGTTCTTACAAGAGAGACTAGCTTAGCTGTGTTGATCTGAAAGAATAAAACCTGATCAGATATAGATAAACAAACTGGTTATGTTTTTGACTTTAGCTTAGCAAATAGTCTTGGGGAATGATCTCAGAAGTGGGAAAATTTTAATTACTAAGTTTAGGCATGAAATCAAACACATTTACTTTACAAGAGGTACGAGATATAGGCTATGATTATGAAAACAAAACTTGCACTGTTTTCAGATGAAACATTTTCGAAGTAATACCTTAAACTAGCTATTCTTTTCTTAGACCACACTGCTGTTCTATAACGAACAAATAAATTTTCAAATGGGGATAAATCCATTTATTTAGACAGTGTAAAAAAACAGGTACAAAAGTCCAGAGACATACAGCTACCGTCATAATACGGTCATAAGTAATATTAGTATAAATAATACTACTGATGACGGTCGCTGTATATGTGATCGAAATATCTGGACTTTTGTACCTGTTTTTATTCACTGTCTAAATAAATTGATTGGTCCCCATTTGAAAATTTGTTTGTTCAGCTGAACGCGAATATAAAATAGCCGCAAAAGCTGTTTTTAAAGCCCAAACAGGATTAATTAGCTACCAGTTGTAATTTTACAGAATTTCACTCTTAAATCTTTAATGAAATATATTCTACTGAAAACCATGAAATTTCATTTTCAAACATGTCGTATAAACACTTGGATGCACTGTTTCCTTTTGGCTGATCAAAATGAAGTTATTTGTCTTGTGATCAAATCTTTTCCTCGTCAGTATTAGAAATCTGTCAGTATTAAACGATAATTGGTGCAAAGAAATTCTTTGCAGTTAGAGAGAAAACCTTTTTTGATATGTCATTTTAAGGGCACTTTGATAATATGTTTTTGGTGCCCGCACGCATTCTGGCAGCATGATTGTCGTCTTTTAACAAAACAAGACATTTTTCAAATAGATGGACGAAATGGATTTGATTTTATTATTAGCGAGTGTTTGCTTTTCTTAATGCCCCATATAATATAAAATTGTCGAATATTCTACTAAGCAGTTTGGAAGCCTCACATACCGTCAAGCCTAGTAACCAAAATAGTAAGTTATATCAATCTCGTCCACAACAGTTAGTGTCACTCAAATGGGAACCTAGGGTACAGAAGAAAGAGAATCTTAAAATATTTTAAGCATTGCTGAGTCTAGAGTTGATGCGGTCTGTCCTTTAAGCAGTTTGGTCCATTATTTGGTAAATCAGAATACGAAGATCTCGACGCCACACCATTCACACGCTAGTAACAGCTGTAAGCATAATAATAACTTTTAATTGGAGACATCACCCCTAAACACCATTCACACGCTAGTAACAGCTGTAAGCATAATAATAACTTTTAATTGGAGACATCACCCCTAAACACAGGACAAGGAAAGATATTTTTTATTGACAAAATACATAATAAATAATTTTCTAAACTGGTCGAAGGGGAGCAGGGCTCGATGTTTCGGCCATAAACAGAGATAAGAAAATGCCGAAATAATAAATAGATAAAAGAAACAAACATGGTGGGCAGGAGAAATTGGAGTCTTAATTATACCCAAATCATGGAAACAATTTGTTGAAGATCTGATATCATACTAACACATTGCAATATGCAAGTCTCTCAGTTGTTTGAGATTAAGTATATTGAGAAAAGCATGTAAAATTTGGGTTTTCTAGAGATTTTGAAGCCTTACTGGGCGATGAATAAAAGTACCCAGAACTCTAATTTCCTTACTTTGAATTATCTGAAGAGGTTGCAGATGGACCATAAATGTGTTGACATAGATTACAGGGCAATAATTAAAATGTGATTCAATTAGAGAATGTTATAAAATTTTATGGATGGAAAAAGGAAACACATGTTTCAATTTATGAAGACAACCTCAGTTATGGGCAAGGGAAAATCTCAAATAATCATAATTTTTACGGAAATATAAAAGCTAATTGAGAATAATCCTAAGGTAACGAAATGAATTTACTCTTTTCATCCTACTTTGGTTTACAATGAAATCTTCTATGGTAATTTTATTTACTGCCCGCTGTGACCACCCAAATTTCATGAATTCTTTATGATTTTTGAAAAATCAGGAGACTAAAGTTAATCAAAGCTTTGTCGCTTTAGAATAGCTCTCATAAGTATTGTTACATTAATGAGTTGCTTACAGAAAGAAGTAATTTAAAAGGGTTGCAACCACGGGCATTACAAATGGTAAAGCAGTGGAGAGCTGTAATGACAAGCCGTATGCACCCAAACAACCTCATCGCAATACGCTATATAACTTTGTGGGTTTATCTCTCATGGGTGGTTTTTATTATATGTCCTATAACATTTTTAGCTTTCTAGCCTTTAAAATTCCTTTGAATTCTTCGTCCTTGAGTCTGCTTCATCCAAATTCACAGACTAAAGGATTTTTATGCAATTTGGGATAGAGACAATGGAGAGTACCTAAAGCCGAAATTGGCAATATTCCGAAAATAGTTTAAAATTTGTCTGTTGATGCTTTTCGGGTTAATACCGGAAGGACAGAATGCCATGCCTTTTAGCCTACCTTTTTTGTGTACAAGTACATCCCCAAACTATCCTTTAGATTAAATCTTAGTTTAATCGTAAATATTTTCTCAGTAGCTCAAAAAATTTAATTCTATATGAAAATTGATTATTCTGAATAAAAAATAAAAAAATTTTAATTCCTCAAATTGGCCAAATGGAAAAGGAGAGGGGGTCTATAACAATACCATGAAATTCAAAATTTCGTGTTAAGAAGTCAACACTAAAATTTATGTTTTCGTAAGAAAACATGTAGCTTATATGAGAGCATGGACAAATATCTAGCGTAATGCATTTTGAGACAAGAGTACTAAATTCAATTCCACTTCAGTGGCTCAAGCACTGCACAAATTCTGAAACAGATGTAAAACTGAGTTGACAGAACAAGTTATCTCGTTAAGTGACTACTAAACTTTTGTTTGGAAGAAAGCACTTTGCGTCTGGGATGTATAAAGTCATTTTGCTTTCTTTCAAAATTCCTTTTGCCATTTTTGCTTGACTTTGGGATAGTTTCCTTCGCAAAGCTTACAACAGCCCTACTTCGAAGGTTTTATAAGCCTTGGAGTGTTTTTGGCTAACAGACGAGATTCTTGAAAGCAAGTTAAGAATTTTCAGTGGACCGAAGAAGTTTCCCATTGTTCTTTAAGACTGGATTGGTAAATAGCAAATTGTAGAGCAGCAAACTATTAATCTGATCCACCAACCGTCAAAATTCACAAAAAAATCTGCGTTCTTCTTTGGAGCATAGTCCAAAATTTCTTACTGCTATCTATTTTTTCTCATTTTAAGGCCTTAAATTCAAAAAACAGATAAAAAGGAAAAAGTAATGTGCCGTTCTCATCTATAGCGTATCATAAATGTAATTTGATTATAGAATTTTAATCTTTATCAGGTTTATTTATTTATACAGGGTACTTAGATAGAATGATTAACACTTGCAGACCTAATATCCTTGCCACCAAGAGCCCCTGACAAATAGGCTACTTGTAGAAGGAGGGAGAGCAGGATTGCATTTTTTCCAGGGGAGATGAAGAAAATGGTAAAATTCTAGAATAATGGGTTTTTTATATCGTGAAAATTCACTTCTAGGTAAAAAAAAAGATAGCCTATACATAAGAGCCAGATGCCTTTTCTTTGCTTGAGGACTTACAGGCATTTAGTTCTCTGTCTTTGGTCCAAATTAGCTTATTTTATAGGCTGCAATAAATTTTGAATTATTTTTTCTTCATTAGGAATTTTTGTTTGTTTCTATAAAGAATAGTTTGAAATTTTTTGTAAACATTGAAACAATTTGCATCATTACTGATTTGTGTTTTATATTTCAATGATCTTTAATATGTATTGTAGCCTACATACTAGTGCTATATAATACATGGATTTAGTTCTTTGCATTATGCTTATTTAATTTTAACTCCTGATATTAATTTTGTTTCTTCCATCCTAACAAAACTGTTAGGCTAGCCTGGATTTGATTCTTTTCTGGCAAGCTAATTAAAAATCATTTGCTAGATTACTTAAGAATTTTCTTTAGTAATTTCAATACAAATTAAATCAGTGTCCATGAGGTAACAGATAATTGCAGGTGGACCTTGTCAGGTACCAAGGCAAACAAAGGATTTTCCTTACTATTGACTTGTGTTGCAAACCTATTTCAAATATGCTATTTGAATTGCAGGCTTTAACCAAGATCTGCCTAATTACTGGCTTCTTTTACAACATCTTTTTATTTTTTTTTTCAGATTTGCAGTTTTTAAACCAAGTTTGAATCAGGAATTTGCCCTGTCATTTGCTTGTATTTTCAGATTGTTAATAGTATGTTTTCAAAACTTAAGGCTTGAAACATGCTTAAATCAGGGATTTGCCTTGCCATTGGCTGGTTTCAAAAGCCTGTGTCAAGCCTTAATGTAATCTAGCAAAAAGCAAAGTTTTCCACTTGGCAGTTTTCAAGCAAACTTGTTTGAGGTTTTGGCTTGATTTTGCAAGTTTGTCCCAAGCTCATTTGCATTTCACAGCTTTAGCTGATTCAAGGATAATTGGGTATGAGGGTATTTCTTTTTCAAATTTGAGACACTTTTTTTCAAGTCTTTCACTAACTTACAAAATAGGATTTAGATTTAGCAAAAATAGAAGACTCAAATGTTTCCCTTATCCTCATTTGTCCTTAGTTATACAGCTATTTTTGAATTTTTTTTTTATAATACAGAGTCTGATCAACTTCATTGAAGGTCACTGTCCTTTTGAGGGGTTAAATTAAGTTACACATCTTGAAGTATCTCCCCAAGTCATCATTTAGGCTCTGGATCCATTTCTGAAAGATTCAGTCTTGTACTCAGCTATTTTCTAAGGTAACAAACAGCCCTTCATGTAGAATTAATCCTGGTCTTCCAAGGGATGGGGAAGGGTCAAGGGGGACACTGAAAACCCTCTCTCTCTTGCTCCTTTAAAAACACTTGCTAGGTAAGCTGTTATTTTTAGGCTGAATAGTTTTTCTTATTAGAAACTCTAGTTATGAAATGCTGTGAGTCAGTTTCCTTTTAAGGGGGATAAGTAGAGTTAAACATTTGAACAATCTTCCCAAATTATGATTGATGTTCTGGATCCATTTCTCAGTTTTGTGCTAAACTACTTTATGCAATAACAAACAGCCCTTTGTTTAGAATTTTATCCAGGCCTTCAAGAGGTGGAAGGGAGGTTGCATCCAGAAAGATGTTTTTAAATACTCACTATCCCTTCCCCCCCTGCCCCACCAGGGTTCTTACAAACTGTCAAATTCCTTGTATCACACTGGATTCAAACTTCCTAAAAAGGGCAAATAAGCTTATAAATAGAGGACAAAGTCAAAGAAAAATCCATAAATGAACTTGCTTCAGGTGTGCTAGTTCACCAGCTATTACCCTGTTGGAAGCTCAAATTAAGGCTTGAAGCAAGCTTACAAAACAAACTCATAGCAAGACAAATCATTGTTTCAAGTCTGCAACTCAGAAAACATGATTGTTATAGGCTAACCTCCAACACAAGCTTGTTTCAAGCATGCAGCATTAGAAATATGATTGAAGGTAAGTTTGAGAGCGAGCCAGTGTGAAGACAAATCCTTGATTCAAATATAAAATTTTAAAAACATAATTGAAATAAGCCAATAGCAAGGCAAACCCTTGGTTTCCCTTGATATTGAACAGCAGGCTTATATCAATCTGAATCCTTGATTCAGGCTTGGTTCTTCTGCAATATTTACTAGCAATTTTATGTTAACTTGCAGACACTGAATTGTTCCCCAATGAAAACTTTCATGCAATTGTTGGGGGAAAAAGTCCAGAATTATTTTGTTTTACATTAATTAATATAGGAGCTTCAACCATGAAAAAAGAGTATACACCACATTTCAAACTTCCAAATATGCACAAAATGGAATACAAACTCTAAAACTAGAAAGTTCTCTGAAATTTTTGTTTCAATTTGAAAAAAATTCCAAGTTTAATTTTTACTTGTTAAATTATTGGAATTGAATGCTAAAACTCAGGGAGCAATATTATTTATTAAAGACATTCTTCAGTAGTTAAATCAACAGTGTTCTGTTAGCTTTCTTTGGAAACAATTCCTGTTAAGACAGCAGGCACACTGCTAACATCAGGGACCAAGCAGCAAAATATACACAATATAAACAAGCAAATTCATTTATTATACAGTATGCTCTGTGCATACAATATATGTTAAAAATTAAAACCTTAGGTGCAAATAAGTGATAGGATTGTTCATGAATTGTTTTAACACAGTAATAACTAAAATGAGTACTCACATAATCCTTGTGTGGAAGACATTGTGCTTCTAATTTCTTAGGTCAAACTAACTTAATTTTGACCAGAGATAAAGAACCTCAAGGCTGCAAACCCTCAAGCCAGAAAAACAGCATGCTGCTTTAGCATGTATCTGCTTTGCTCATGCCATATATGTTGATCTTCCTTGATTCAAGCATTCATAACAAGGATTGGTTTCATGTTGCAGGTTAACCTTGTATTTTTCTTAGTTTTAAGCTTTATCATCAAGGGTGAAAATTTAAAGGCTTATGTTTGGCATATTTGGGCTATTGCCAAAATAGAACTGAGTCAACTCAAAACGAGCAGATATTAACATAAGTTGGGCTCAAAACCCCATTGCCTTCCCAAGGCCAGAACATAATTTGCACTTTACTGAATAAATACAAATGAATATGCGTTGTCAGTTTAATATACATATACTGATATTTAGTCATCAAAATGTTAATACTATTTGATTTATTAAAGTTATAAAAGTAAAAACATTTATATTTATGGTGTTGGATTGACCAAAATATACACAATATAAACAAGCAAATTCATTTATTATACAGTATGCTCTGTACATACAATATATGTTAAAAATTAAAACCTTTGGTGCAAATAAGTGATAGGATTGTTCATGAATTGTTTTTACACAGTAATAACTAAAATGAGTACTCACATAATCCTTGTGTGGAAGATATTGTGCTTCTAATTTCTTATGTCAAACTAACTTAATTTTGACCAGAGATAAAGAACCTCAAGGCTGCAAACAATCAAGCCAGAGAATTTAAAGGCTTATGTTTGGCATATTTGGGCTATTGCCAAATATTATTATGGAAAAGTGTCTTCAACCTCTGCTCAAGTTTGAAGTACTGTATGAAAGTGGGTTCTAATTTTGAAAACATAATCAGATTTTGCATAAATTTCAGTTCAAATGTTAACAACAATATTACACCTCAAAGGCTGGAAGCCAAAATTTGTTAAAATAGAAAATAATTGTAATCAATAGATGGATAGGAAAAAATCATATCATTTTGGAGATGCCATATTTCTACAATGCATATTAGGCAGTATAACATAGCAGTTAAGCAAGTGTGAAAGAGTCGTTTTTCAAAAAATATCATCAAAAAGGAAATACTGCTCTAGGATTATACAACTTGGCTATACATCCTGGAGAGGTGCTAGATAATTTGAAAACGCACCCAAATGTATGGCTTATATTAAAGGAAATTGTTAGCCTTAGATAAACATAATCAGGAAAAGAATGACAGGTACAGTGTCAATTGCATTTATTTAAAATAAATATCGCATAAATGTTTAATTAGTATGTACAGATATAAAAGAAAAGTATTCACTCTTTAACCCGTAAGAGGCCAACACATATTCTGACACAACTTAATGTTTTTTAGGCCATGGGGGTATTTTTTTACATGTAGGCTAACCATTATAAAATAAAGGCTTCTCTGTTGGAATTTGAATTATCACTTCCTTGTTATTGCAGCAGTTTTGGTGCCATGATTTTCCTGGACAATTTGCTCATTAAGTTTCCTGGCTTTTGTTTTTGCTGTTTTAATCAGATATTTCAAAACCTCTAGGCTAATTTGGTACTAAAAAAACATTCAAGTATTTTGCAAATTTTCTTTTTGGTTGTTTTTCTTAGAAATCTATTGAAAAATTCAGAGAAAGAAGGAAAATTTTAGGAAAAGAATGCCTAATCCACTAATAATGAAGGGGGTATTTGAAAAATTTTTCCTATGGAGGGAGTTGAATATGCTGCTATTTTTCAACAAGACACTCCTTTGTTTCATCTTAAATCTCAATGACCCCTTTAACCAAATTATCCAGACTTTCCTTTCTAATATTCCACTCTCTTGTTTGTAGAGGTTGAATCACCCTAGTAAACCCTGGATATCAAATCTATAGAAAAATAAGAAACAATTGAATTGTAGACGGTATTCACTAGGTATTGACAGGGAGGATTAAGAATCAAACATTAAAATATATAGTATCACTTCATCCCATGATATTTAAATTAATAGTAGATAAATGGTTTTAAATATAGAATTTTTTTCCCTTTGATATTTTTTTGTTTAACTAAGTTTCTAGTATTATGATTATATCCTAAAGAGCTAATAAGTCTGTATTTTCGGCTTTTCACTCCTTAGACAATTATTCCTTCTTGTTTTTGCTGATTGGTTTGTAAACTTAAGCTTTTTCCAATTCCATGTAAATGGGATATATGTGGATGGCTTAAAAAGTAACTTATCATCTAAGATGAAAAAGTTCTTAGGTGAAAAAGTTCTTTTGTGAAAAAATTCTTCACCATTTACTCACACATTTGGCAGCTACATGTGGTCAATATAATCCCTGGCCAAAGTGATACATTTGTGATCACAGTGCACCATTTTAATGACACTTTATTCAAAAAATGGTACTGTATGAGACAGCCATTAGAAAATAAAGTGTCATTTCCACTGTAAAGAAAATTAAATAGACTGCCTGAGTTAGAAGTTTTGTTAGTCAATTATTGGTTTAGCCAAAGTAAAGAGCAACGTGGCTTCATTTTTTTTTCCGTAAGCCACTATGTATGGAAGGAACTATCATAGAAATGTCATAGGGGGATCATTTGATTGGAAATTGAAAGTTCTAGTGCCTTTCGTAAGAGCCAAAAGTGATTAGACAATGGTATTCCTTATCCTACCCCCATTTTAGCAAATGCCCTAAACACAAAGGCATCTGATCAAAACTTTGAGATAGCCACTTAGTTCAGAATAGTCCAAAGGTCCAATAACTATAATGGCAGGGATTAAATAACCCCCACAGCTCCTGTCGAAAGAGCTATAAACTATGCGAGTTCTTTATTGCTTACATTGGATCTTTTTATTTGGAAAGGAGGGTATTCTTAATTATAATGTACATAACTGTTCAACAGCACTGCCCCCTCTAAATAATGGAACCAGACAAAGAGGCCAAAAAATCCCCTGATCATCTCTAAGCTTATATTTTCAAGTCCTTGGGCTAAAGCCATTTCAGTACAAGAAGAAGAATAGAAAAAATGTTTATGTAAATTGCCCTAAATTACATAAAGCAGCTGTTATTTGCAAATAGGTTTTATTACAAAAGCTCTTAGAGAAAGATTGTTTTCCTGACTTTCCCAAAGGCATAATCTGGAATACAACTTGGGCAGCTGAGTAAATTCAAAACTGCTATGTATACCCTAGTTTTCAAATTATCTGCAGTGTCTTCATGGGCCTTTTATCAACTGCTTTTCCAACTATCTGCTTTTTCAGCCATATCTAATTTAAATTTGAAGGTCTGGGGGGCAGCTGCCCCCCCCCTGCCCCCCCCCCCTGCCTACGCCCATGAGTGTCTTGGAAGTCGTTTGGGGGATCAAGAAAAATTTCAGACAGTGTTGGGGGAGGGTTGAGTGAATGTCAAATTTTGACTGTTGGAGCAGAGAGAGGTAGGTTAAAAAACACTGCACACATCCAAGTCATTAAAGTGTAGTATTTGTAATGTTGCAATAATGACTTTAGGGATGAAGCAGAAGTTTTCAGGTCGGGTTGGGGAAATGAAAGGGAAGGATGGAGCAAGGTGACTCCAAATTTCGTATGGGGAGGGGAAAGGGACTGCATCTGTAATAGCCCAGGAACTGCTTGGGGTGTCAATCTGAAATATTAAACGAATCTTGAGAGGCTGGGGGACAGATTGACCTTAATTTCTCACTTGTGGCAGGGAGTGGCTTAAATCAAAAGACTCCTTCTGCATCCAGGTCATCAAAATAGGTCATCTGAGAAAACTAAGGGAACGGCTTGGGGGAGGGGTGAAGTTAAAATTTATGAGTAATTCAGGGAAAGACTGAAGGGAGGGCAGGGGAATTTAGCTTCTATTTTGTGTGAGGGGATGGGGGAAGGGGTTAAAAAAGTTTCGTCTCTAATTGAAAGAATATTCTTGAACTATGAAATCCAATGGGATTCATAATTTATGCACGGCTAGGGGTAACAAGTTGATACTTCCACTGAGCATTAAGGGGAGGGGAGCAGAAGAGCAAGTGAACAATGAAATATAACTTTGGGGAGAGGGTAGAGGTAAATCAAAAGAGACTGCAGGCATAGGGTTTATCAAAATATAACATCTACTGTGTTTTAGGGGGTGGAGTTGAAAATTTTAGTTAGGCCTAGTGCAGGAGAAGCGAGGAGAGAGTAGTAACTTCAGATTCAAATCTGCTGCATCTTGGAACGACTTAAGGGATGCATTTCAAATTTTCAGGCAGTTTACAGGGGGCAAGGGGAATCAAATGTGGGTTTGGAGGAGTAACTAATACTGTTATTTCCAATCCATATAAAGTTTTTGAATCAGCAGCCACCATGAAATACAATTTTTTTTACATCTGGGTACTGAGGGAAATTAAAAAAAAAACCTAAGTGGTATGAATATGTCAAAATAATATATCTACAATATCTCTGAAACAGACTGGGTATCAATTTTAAGCTTTTAGGGAGGGCTAGTGGTGTCAAGTAGATCTCAAGTCTTGCCTTTAAGGGGGGGGGGGGTAGAGGAGGGGGATCTAACAGTGTCTTTTCTCCAATTCACTTAAGCAATTTTGCACTCTAATCCTCCCAGGGAACTATAATCTACCCACGGCTAAGTACTAGGTACACCAAAATGCTCTATGCGTTCCAAAGTGATCAAAACAGTTTATCTACAATATCCTGGGAACGACTTTTGCTGATCAAGCTGAAACTTTTATGGGTTGTTGATTGATACCAAGTGGACCTCAAATCCTGGCTTGGTACGAGTAGGTAGATGCGAAAGATCTAAAGTTTAACTTAAAAAAAATTCTACCATAAGTTTTTCTTGGTCTAGACTCTTTTCTGGGGGAAATAGTGATGCAGAACCAAAGAATTCATGTGTGCCAAGACATTAAAAGTACCGTTTTTGCATTGTCTCTGGAATAGCTTAGGGTATGGGTCAGCAACCTTTTATTGTAAAAGGGCCAAAGTTGACGTTGGGATGTTACACAGGCCGCACTTTGGTCACAGGTCATTACACTGTAGTCTAGTATTGTAGGTATATTGTAATAAGTAGAGTATATCTACAATATGTATATACAAATATTTTAGGTTTAAAATAAAACGCTTAATTTATATTTTTACTACATTTATTGTTGTTAATACAATCAATGAGATTTTCACTATTGCATTTGACTTGCAAGTTGTTTTTTTTACATTAGCTTGTATTTAGTGTAGTCTAGTATTGTACTACTACTACTACTAACAACTCACCGCAGCACCAAGCCGCCTGAGGCCAACACATCTACGCACGATCCTCCTCCACCCCAATCTATTCAAAGCCTCCCTTTTTACACCCGCCCACGAAGGTCCCATTTCCTTTAAATCTTTCTTTATGACGTACTCCCATCCCAGATAAAGACGACCTGCTTTCTTTTCAGCCCTAGATGGTTGGCCAAAAAGAATAGTCTTCGGCAATCCCTCTTCCTTCATCCGCAGAATGTGTCCTAGTCACCTCAACCTTTCTTTTATTATAGCCTAAGGGAATAGTACTACAGCACATTTTTCGCATAGCCTATTGTTTGAAATACGGTCAGTCAGCCGGGTTCCCAGAACAATCCTGAAGCAATTTCTCTGGAGAACATCTAGCAAATCTTCATCCGCTTTTCGGAGCGTCCATGCTTCAGAGCCATATTTGACCACTCTCATCACTGTAGTTTCTAATATTCTAATCTAGATTTGCAGACTTATCTTCCAGTCCTTCCAAACTTTTTTTTAACTGTGAAAAAAAACCATGAGCCTTGGCTATTCTACTTTGAACTTTTCCACTACTCCCACCATCTTTACTAATAATACTACCAAGGTAAGTGAAACTGCCCACATGATCAATATTTTCATTACCCAACGTCACATTTTCATATTCACTTATTCCTAGCCTTAGTGACTTAGTCTTCCTAACATTAATTTTCAAACCAATTCTAGCACCCTGAACTCGCAAAACCACTAAAACTTCATTCATTTTGCTCACACTTTCATCTAGGATGCTTAAATCATCAGCATAATCCAAGTCCAGGAGACTTTTTCCTCCCCATTTGATTCCGTGGTCTCCCATTGATTTTCCTGTGCTCCTTAATACAAAATCCATCAAAATAATCCATATAAAGGGAGATAGAACACAGCCCTGCTTAACTTCTGATTTAATACAAAACCAGCTGCTAACCTCATTTCCTACCTTAACCACAGCAGTGTTATTCTCTTGCATATCATTAATCACTTTAATGTATTTTTCTGGAATGTCATACAAGGATAAAACCTTTACTAAGCCTCTTCTATGAGCAGAATTGAACGCTTGCTCATAGACTATAACACTGAGGACCAAAGGTGTTTGACTACTCAGCACTTCTCAATTACTACCCTAAGAGTAAAAATTTGGTCGACACATCCTCTACCTTTTCTAAAACCGCACTGCTCTTCTCTTAAAACTTTGTCTACGGCATCTCTCTGTCTAAAAAGTATATTACTAAGTAATTTACTACCTACAGAGACCAGACTAATGCCTCGATAGTTACCACACTATTTTTTATCGCCTTTCTTATAAAGTGGCTTAATTAAGGTTTTCCTCAAATCGTTGGGTACTTCCCCTTTTTCAAAAATTATATTCATAATCTTCAATAACTTATTTCTAACCTCAGAGCCACTATATTTAAGAAACTCATTTACCACCCTATCAGCACCTGGAGCCTTATTATTCTTTAATCCTTTTAGTACTGTTGCTAATTCCTCCTCACAAAACAAATCTTCCTTCACATCCAAAGTATCACAAACTTTTTCATTTTCCTCTATATTTTTTCCCGCAACTCTATCTCAGTTAAGCAAGTTCTCAAAATGTTCGGCCCATCTCTCTTTAGTTTTTTCCTTATCGCTAACTGCGACCCCATTCCTATCTTTAACTGGGACAAGTCCGGATTGACTACTCCCTCTTAATTTGTTAAAGTGCCAGTACAATATTTTACTATTATGCCGTCTAGCTGCATCTTCCAGATCCTTGGCAATTTTATCCATGGCCTCCATTTCACTACTCCTTAGTTCATACTTTAATGTTTTTTCCACTTTCTTTCAATTCCTTTTGTTTTCATATAATCTATCACTCAGATATTTCTTGTACAAGCCCCTTCTGCTCTCTACTAAACATAAAGCTTTTTTACTAATATTCTTAGCTGCAGTTCTAGCTTTCTTCCCTAATACACCTTCAGCAACTTCACAAATTATTTTTCTAAAGTTATTCCAACCATCTTCCACATTATCAAATTACTATAATAAGTAGAGTACATCTACAATATTTATATACAAATGTTTTAGGTTAAAAATAAAACGCTTAATGTATATTTTTACTACATTTATTGTAGTTAGTACAATCAATGAGATTTTTACTGTTGCATTTGACTTGCAAGTTTTTTTTACATTAGCTTGTATTTTGTAGTAGAGACGTGAAATATTGCGTCTAAATCTATGTCCGATAACCAAGAAAAGTGTTTGTTGTTTTGATAGTTCGGGATTGAAAAAGTATACTCACAAATACATGTACTACCAAACATAGTAATTAATTGCTCAGCAAACCTTTTTAATTCCTTGTAGTTTTCAGAAGACAAACTTCCATAGAAATCCACCAAGTTGGTTTTTTCCTTAAAAGCTATTTTAAGTGTGGTATCACTTTGCAAATATATCACCTTGATTTGCATATCACTTGGTACATTACTGATACCCACTGCCATGGGGTTTTCGAAAATATCCATCTTACGTGAGATCTTTGTGAAATCAGGAACCCAGTTTTCAAACTCAGTTTGAACTTGTATTAATGCACTTTTCATTTTATTGTTTTGCCAAACAAAATTTATACCAGCTTCTTCTACTGTTTTCTTGCAATTTGGAAAATGATCGATATTAATATATCCTTGAGGTGATGAATATATTTCGAAAATAGATCTTGACTGATCCAACTGGATGGTGAGACTCCACCCGCTGAGTTTGATGGAGCACCAGTTAGCATGTGAGACTGAAAATTTTTCCTTGGAAATGTAAATTAAGATGGTAAATACTGACTACTTGCAAAAACAGTTCCGACCATGGTCACAAGGACAGCTCTCTATGATGATGTTGCCTTACACAATATCACCTGACTCCTCTCCCTAAACACTTTAGGAGGAATATGAACTGTGGTCATAGAATTTTCATCACAGTTGTTATGTCACTTGCATTAAAATGAAGCTTTTCTAGAACTGAATTTGGGTTTGAGTAGAACTGTTCAATGTTGACTCTGTTAAAGCGGGTTGAATGACCCAAGGTTGTGGGTTCAGGCTTGTGTAGTAACAGTTGTGGATTTTAAGCTCGAAAATCTACCAGCCAGTCTATCCCTGTCTTTTTGGCATTGCTCCAGTTTTGAGGGATTATCTTTTTGTTTGCACTGGCAGTTGTAGTTACAATTAGTAGGGGTCGCAGTCCCAATCAGTCACATTCACAAGTATTTGCAGTTGCAAGTAATCACAAATTCAAACAGTTAAAAGCAGTCACAGTTTGAAAAAGTCACAATAGCAGTAGTACTACTTGCATTAGTAGTAGTTGTAGCTATCCTCAAAGGTTCAATTTATTGTTTTCAGCTGTTTTTCAGATATCGTTCATATGCCCTTTTGACAACCTGCATGCATGGAGTACATATTGATTTTGTTCAATATACTTACAATATTCCTTGATAGTTTCGCCTTAATGTCCTTAGCTATCCCATATATTTTGCAGATAGACCGTTTCAACATCCATATTTAGTTATAAATACCCCTCAAGAGGTCTCTAAGTTTCAACTTAATACCTTTATCTGTTCCTAAGATGCCGTAATATGCCCTTATGACAAACTTTGACGGACATAGGGTCCTTTGATTTAGTTCAACATCCCCAATAGTATGCTATGAACGTTCCAACGTACCCCCCTTTTCTTCCTGGGATATTGCACGTACACCCTTTTGGTAATCTGGATGTGTATTGTACGTTTTGATTTAGTTTTACTCCCCTCTAGTTTCTCTGAAAGTGGAAACTTAATACCTATTCTGTTCCTGATATATTGTATTTGTGCTACTTTGACAACCTGGTTGTACTTTAACCCATTTGAAAAAAATACCCTCGATTTTGTAGATGGGTTTCATCTGGTAGATGCTGAGAAATGACCCAGTGTTTACCATATTTTCCTGTCCCGTTATATACCAGATGACAACTGTTTGCAAAATCAAGAAATGTTTTTTCTTCTGAATGTTTCGCCACAAGATGATGATTACCTACCATGACCAGATAATTTGGCTTTCATTTGGTACCCCAAGTGCTAAATTTTACTGAACGAAAAAGAATAAACAAAGAAAATCCTAAGACAAAGTATTTTTTGGGGTGTATTTCCCAAACTTTGAGAAAGGCTTGCTGAAAAACAAAAATTGTAACATACCAAAACAATTGGTCTGGACTGGATAGTTGAAAATTAAACTAACTGTGCTAGATGAGGCTTACGGATTTTTTTTGACAATACTAGATGGCACCCCCTTTCCCTTCCTTGTGTATTGTTATGATGAGTAATATGGTCCTTAAGGTGCGTTGCGACGAGGGTCTTGTGGGCCGCACCAATACGCCTCGCGGACCGCGGGTTGCCGGCCCATGGCTTAGGGGATTGAGTAGAAATTTTTAGATGATGTTTGGGGGCAATTTGAAACTCAAATTCTGAATTAGGGGAGAGGCAGAATAAAATCAGAAAGAACTGTTTATCCAGACTATTAAAATAGAATATTAACAATATATTGGGAAAGAAAGGTATAGATGTTGTGTGGAGGGATAGCACAATTTGCATTTTTTTTTTTTTTTTACAGGGAGGAGATTTTTCGGCAAAAGAAAATATATCTCCAAGCTGCCTAGAAGTTTTCGAACTAGTAGCCCAAGTGGAACTTTGAATGTTCACAGTGAAGTAGTTAGGTAAATCAGTTGTAACAGATGTAAGACAATACATTCACCCACAAGCCCCCAATCAGGTTGTTGTCAGAGTCGGTAATAACATTATTAACCCAACATTTTCAGTTCCTATCCTTTCTATGGAGCTCAATGTTTGTCAGCATAAAAAAAGTGCTCTGCCACGTTTCAAAAATAAAAGTAATTAAAGATGTTCTTTTTCAGTTATCAAGAATCTACAACATGGCGAATATTATTGTGGACGCTTTAACACATCTTCTGCAATCTCATCCTAATTTAACTAGGAATACAACAATTCCAAAGGATGTTCTTGTTAACCATATTAAACTAAACAATAGTAAAATCTCAGAAATATCAATCCAAAAGAACTTAAGGGATTGCGTCAGTTCTGGTGAGATCATGGCTTATGGAGGAAATTTCAGGCTTACAGACAAGAAGCTTACAGTATTGCTAGAAAGGCTTTCAGTAGATAAGTCTGAAAAGGAGAATACTGCCAAGGTACACCAGCCAAAAGATGTTGATACATCAAATCTACCAAACTTACCAAAAGATGATGCTAAGGATGTACATAAAGTGGTCCCAAACCTGTTGAAAAGAAGCCAAAAATCAGAAGAGACTAAAATACAAATACTGGAAAGACAAAAACGACAAAAGGTATATCATTTTTGATGAATTTTGTTCTGATTTAGGTTTATAATACTGATTATTTCTCTTTTTAAAGTTTTTTTTTCCTTAGTAAAAACAATCAGAGTAAGTTGTCACATAGAGCTGAATCGAAGCATCAATGCGTTTTCTTGGTCTTTACATGCTTCAGTTTCTTTCGGGGGAGTATTGGTGGTGTTTCAGGGATCCTGTAACTCTAAAAAATTCCTTTTTTGGTCTGGTTTGGCTAACCCTTGTAGAAAATACATGAGTTCTCAAATTTATCAGCTTTTCTCCTTATTTGCCGATTTTAGAGCTCATTGTACTAATGGAAACGATTAAAAAAACATTCTTGGTCATGGTATTTGCACCATGCGTATCTCAGTTTGGAAAAATTCATTCAAGCGATCTTCCAATTTGTATTCCAATTGTGTCAAAACATAAATAATTCGAGAAACTGTGTTTTTATGTACACATTTACTTATTTATGAAACTTTTGAGCATTAACATTGGTTCAATGACTGACAGATCAACATGTGTAATTCTGTTTATGGTAACAGAAAAATGGCCAAAATTGCTTCATGCTAGGCGTGTGTGCATGTGACTAGTGTGGTTTGAGGAGGCGGGTGGAATACATGGGGAAATCCCCTTTTGTGGTTACGTAGCTGAAAGGGTCCAATGAAAAAATAGAAAGATTTTGCCTAAAATATACTAATTTATGTATTAAACCCCCCCCCTTGCCCCCGCCTTTGAAGAAGTGCGCTGACTCGCGCCCAAATTATTAAGCTTTTGATTAGCATCGAGGAATCCTGGTAGATTTGTATGAAAATATTGTAATGCGTGAGGAGGGTGCAGAGAAAAGAAAGGAGTTATTTTCAAAAGAATGAGAAGGTGGAAACACCCTGATTTACCCTAATTTTACACACTTTTGAAAAGTTCCTCAACATGAATGATTGAGGGGATTCCTGCCCTAAACCCTTCTTGTCTACACTTACACTAATATATTTGACTTAACAAATCAGAGGGCCTTAATGCCCAGGCTATTTCAAATAGGTGTAGGTAGTATCCTAGTGTAGGTTGATCTGGGCATAGGAGCGAATGTATTAGTGACAATAGTCTCCTACAATTTGCTAGGCACCATAATATAGTTACAAATTAGCCCATGAACTAACACGGTACTTCTAGGGCGGTAAATCCAGAATTTATGTAAAGCTGAAATTTAGTAAAGCTAAACTGCATACAAGGTAGTTATGAAGTTGATAGACATTAGGATTATAATTTGAAAGGAACGTTCCAAGAACATTTAGTTATGAAATACCTAGAATTGGAGGTGTCTTTAAATTCCATCATTATCAAATTATTTCTTTGATAATGAAGCGTCTGGAATCTGATAAAGTTGAACATGAATGGAATGATTTTAAGAAAATAGTTAGTGAAGAAACAGGTGATTTTTCAGGAAAAGGCTTTAGAAAACAAAACTACTAAAATTTCAAACTGCAGGCCAGATAATTGAGAGTGGGAAGTGCTCTGAGCCGTCACTCAACGTTCCAGTGAAGGAGCCAGCCTTTGCTCTCGGGATGAAGCCAGTTCCAGATATCCTTGACGAATATCCCCTGAAACTAATGATACCTGAATGTGCTAAAACCTCTTGGTGAGGCAAATGATACTATTCAAAGTATATACCGACACGTAACGACCAAGACACTTTCCTATAAGATTCAGCCAAAAATTGGGTACGAACGCCTTTAAGATGAATAATTTACATTTTTACCCTTTTGCTGCTTTACCTTTCGAATGATTGGACACTTTGCCGCAAACTGTAAGAATTAAATATTATGCTCTAAATGTGGTGGTACTGTTAATAGATCAATTTCTGATGCCCCAGCTCTGAGGAATGCTTTCTATGTTGATTGTGGAACTGCGGACCATAGATGTTATAGTGTAAACTGCACGAAACATCTTAAGCCCGAAAATCCATAATTTCAACAATTGGCCTATACTCATGGAATATAAATGGTTCATTCGTTAATAAACTTTCGGTATTTGAGAGCACCCACTCCGAGTCTATCGCGATTTGCCATCTAGAACAGTTGTTACATGGCGTGACCATGCTGTTACTTGATGAAACGACATCTTACTCTGTACCTTCTGGGCAGCAGAATAACAGAAAAAATGAAAATCCATGTTTTCAATCGCCAAAAATTGGAAATCAGTGAGTTTCCTCGAAAAAGATTTTAAAAGGTGAATTTACCGATCTAAAAACAATTCATTTCAGTACTTGGTGACAAAAATTAAAAATCAGAAAATTTCTTCAACAAAAATCGAAAAAATTGAAATATGCTCGACAAAAATTGGAAATGGTGAAAACTTCGGAATACAAATTGAAATCTTCGAAATCTAGAAGAAAAGAACAGAAAATCTGTGATTTTTTTTAATAGATTCGAAAACCTTTGAAATCATTACGACAGAAATCGGAAAAAAATGAGATAAGGTTGCCAAAAATTGAAAGTATTTAAAAATTTTACGACAAAATTGGAAACCTGTGAATTTCCCCGACAAAAATTTAAAATTTTTGAAATCTGTTCGACAAAGATTTGAAAATTTTCGAAAACGCAGTGACAAAAATTAAAAATATGTCATTACGTGAGGCAAAAAAATGCACTTTAGTGAATATCCTCACTTGATACTTCTTCTGCTTTCTGCACGAGTTTGTTTTAAATTCCTTAAAATAGATTAATTTTGACAAGGTTAAAGTATCGCCCCACTCTGGGCGAATTTCAACATCACATCAATCCGAAACCATAATACTTCAATCGGAAGTAGGCTACTGCAGCAACCTTTGAGTCGACTTCCGTAGCAAAAGTGTTGTGGGACCAACACTTCGATTTTTCTTTTATTCGAAAGGTTGTTGTCGTCAAACGGTTAAAGCGTTAGAAATTGTATGTGTCGAGAATAATTTTTTCAAAAAAAAAAAAAAAAAAAATGGTGCCATTTTTCTTAAAAATGGTCATAAAAAGGATTGCAGCAAATCTTCAATATGGCCTAGTTGTAAAATCCTATATATTAGACTACTGCTTCAATGTTTCTGATCCCCCCACCCCTCTCTTCCCAGAGGTATAAAGTGTGAAAGGGATTTATCCCAAACATTACAGAAGATCTACCATTTGGCACGTCCAGTTGTCTATTTTGAATATTTTAGTAAGATAAGTGTTGAAAAAATCACTAACAAAACAGTTTGTTGCAAAGAACCGTAACTATGTAAGTAAGGAGTAGCTCATGCCAATAGTTGGAGAAACTTTACGAATTTTGATAAAAATTAACTCACCAAAAGAATTAACTTTTTGTGCTTATTTGATATGGTTAAAATTAGTGAAATGGAATGCTATCCATCAAGGACTACGGGCCTCAGAAAATTTGCCTGATTTAAAAAAAAAAGTGGGGAAACACCCTAAAAAAGTAACGCGATCTTAATGGAAATCACACTATTAGATTCAGCATATCAGAGAACCATACTCAAGAGGTTTCAAGCTTCTATCTACAAAAAAGTGGAATTTTGCATTTTTCTCAGAAGTAAGATCACGGATGCGTGTATATTTGTTTGTTTTTTGTTCTTTTTTGTTTTGTTTTTCTCGGGGGTTACCGTATCGACCGTAGAAGATCGGGAAAGGGCTAGTTTGACCGGAAATTAAAAGTCCCCTTTTTTAAGTTACCAAAACGATTGTGACAGGAGAAATTGGCGTTTTTTGTCTTTTTGTGACACCAAACAAAGTTTTGCCCCAAAAAGGACCAGTTTATTATCAATTGAAAATTCTGAGATAGCCAATAGATTTAAAAGTATCCGAGAAATATATATTGAGCCTGGTTGTAATTCTGCGCGGGGACAAATTCGTTGCTGAAAAATCATGTAGTCCTTGCATTATGAATAGTTAATATGGACATCTATCGTAATACTTGATTTCAGTAAATGTATTCATTTGATTTCTCATGAAATTGTGTTTAGTAATGTATAATTGCGCATCAGCTATTATGACTTAGCGGCGGTGGGTCGTTTTGCAGGTTGGGGGGGGCAGATGCCTAAGAACATTTGAATGCTCAAATTGTCTGACTTTCCATCAGCTTTCAGATAAGTATAGAAAGGGTTATTGGGGGGGGGGGTAAGAACTAATCCTTCACCTCCCTTGATTTAGACCGAGCTTGAATAATGGTGCTGTGGTGTAATGGCTTCTTATTACATAAATATTTTTCTGGCATTTATTTTAAAACTTCTTTTAACTAAACTGAATTGCTTTATATTTCATAAAATTACACACAGTGATGTGTAAATACAAATCAGATATAACGATGGAATGAATATGGGTCATTTTGTTGGTGGGGAGGGTAAAGATGCCCTAGAGAGTTTATTTAGTTGAGAAAAATTAATAATGGGTAGAAGTTGATATGTAATCCCTCTTGATTCCCGGAAATAATTTTGGTCTACGCTTCTATTATTGGTGCTAGCGGGGAGAACAATTAAAAGTGCCCCCCTCCCTGCGACAATATTTTCTAATGTAGTACAACATTTTGCATTCACATACCTATCGGCACAGACGCTGAAAAAGGTGGGGCGGAGTATCATGAGTCTCGCCAGGAAATTTTTGGGGGAGAGGAGTTCTACCAGGAACTTCGTTTTCAACGATTTTTAAATGGTAATATTTCTCTTTTTCCATTTATACGATGTATCTAAACATGTATACAACTTATTTAAACATCAGAGCTAGTGTAGAGGTCGCGATGGCTTCCACGACGTTGAAGATCAAAAGTCGCGCATAATTTCCATCCATGCGAACAATAATACCCCTTTTCGGCCACCCTTACTTCTAACTTTTGTAGTAAAAATAGCATTAAGGAATTGTTCAAGAAAACTACTGTTCATCGAGAACATAAGGGCCGTTGAATTGGAATGAGAAGTTTTTTTTAAGCCACAAAAAAAATTTAGCGTAATGAGTTAAGCAGGGAGCAGCAACCGTCGTATACGGAATAATTTCTGTTCGATTTAACTTTTAGTGTTTCTCCTTACTTTGACTTGAAAAAAAAATCTTGTTTTTAAATTCAGCTTCTGCTATAGGCTATAATCACTATTATCACTGATCTACGAAATTGAGTAATTACTAAGAAATTTTAAAGTTAGCATAAAAAATGTATACACGTAGCAGTTGCTTTTTTTTGTTTACCATTTGAGAATAACTCTAAAAGTCATATAATAAAAATTTTCAGAGGACACGCGTACCGTTTGACCCTTCAGATGATGGCTCATGGAAGGAACAACCTAAGAAACGAGGACGTAAGTAAAATTTTCATCGAATCTTCTAATTTTTCACTAAATTACAAAACTGTAAATATATTGTCTCTTAGATTCTCTCCTTGTGTGAAGTACGATATAATTATAATTTCCTCAAAGGGAATGTTCAGAAGGTCAATCCAATTTGACTCAGATGTCTCCGGCATTCGAAGT
The DNA here is from genome assembly GCF_049724085.1 of Artemia sp. Qi Xiang Cuo. Taxonomy (NCBI): domain Eukaryota; kingdom Metazoa; phylum Arthropoda; class Branchiopoda; order Anostraca; family Artemiidae; genus Artemia; species Artemia sp. Qi Xiang Cuo. The sequence goes on along the minus strand of NC_142804.1, from coordinate 44,228,082 downwards.
AATTTGTTCACTTTTTTTGGCCTAAGGGTTCCACTACACTATATTAGTAATATAATTTAGAGTTGTTTGGATGATATCAAATGCTTCGCGATAGCCCTGCTTAAGTAAAGAGCGATAAGGCTTAAATGTACTATTTTTTCCCAGGCCACTTAGTATGGAAGGAGATATCGTAGAAACTTCAGAGGGGCTCATTGGATCTGAAATTGAAGGTTTGAGTGTCCTTTTTTAAGAATTAAAAGTGATTGGAGGACAACCAGCTCCTTTTTCCTGCCCATTTTTATATGCCCCTCCCAAAAAAGGATATTCGATAAAAATTTTAAGATAGCCATTTTGTTCAAAATAGTTGAAAGGTCCAATAACTATGCCTCCGAGGATGACTTGAGACCCCACAGCCCTTGGGGTGAGGGCTCTAAGTTATGCCAGCTGCTCATTGTTTACATATAGTTTTTTTTATTGGGAAAGGGGGTTATGTTTGATCTTGGGTATGAAAAAAGTCAAGGGTATTAAGGCAGATTTTTCAGGAGTGCTGAGGGAGGTGTTGAACTAAATCAGAACACACCACATGCAGGCAGGCTGTTAAAAGGGTATATCAGTAATATCTCATGAACGGCTTAATATATTAAGTTATATTCTTCAGGACATGTTGAGGCGAATTTTGAACTAACCAAAAGAAACTATGTGCACACAGCTTCGAGTACTGTTACTGCTGCTACTGCGACTTCGATTGCGACCATAACTAATTTTGACTGTGATTGCGACTGCTAATACTTGCAACTGTGACTGCGACTACTTGCGACGGCCACCACAATTACTCGCCACTGCCACTAATTGCTACTGCGAGTACTCACAACCGTGACTGCTTGCGAATACTTACGACTGTGACTAATTGTGAATACGACTACTTGCTACTGCTGCTGCTCACGACCGTGACTGCTTGCGAATACTTACGACTGTGACTAATTGTGAATGTGACTATTTTTGACTGCGATTGCAACTACTATTGACTGTGACTTTGACTATTTTTTGGCGGTGACTACTTGCGACTGCAACTGTGAGCAATTGCGACTGTGAACACTTGAGACTGCGACTACTTAAGACTGCGACCACTTGCGTCTGTGATTACGATGGGACTGCTTGTGGCCGTCAATATTACTGCTTGTGACTGCAACTACCTGTGAATGACATCACTTCTGACTGCGATTGCGGCTGTGACTACGAGTACTACTTCTACTGCTACTACTACTTCTTCTACAACTACAACTATTGAATTAACAATTATTGAGTATCAAGGTTGTTAAAATGGCGTCAATGTAACATCACAGAAACGGAATAGGGTACTAAGTTGAAACTTTCAGGGGAAATTGACGGGAATTTAAAACTAAACCAAAAGAATCTATTTGTACGCAGATTGCCTAAAAGGTGTTGTTTAATATCTCAGGAACAGCTAAGGATACAACGTGAAAACATTCAGTGCATGTTGTTGGGATTGTAGGACTAAATCAAAAGAAATTATTTGCATCCTGTTTGTCAAAAGGGTGTATCTGCAATATCTCAAGGCATGCTCAGGAATGTTGATATAAATCAAAACATTTATTAAAACAGACACTATTAGAATTCAGATGGTCAAAAGGGCGCATTTGCATTATCTCAGGAACGGCTAAGGGTATGAAGTTCAAAGTCTTGGGGTACGTCAGGGGGGGGGGTCAAATCAACTGCCATTAATTGCATCCAAGGTTGTCAAAAGGGCTAACGTATTTGTGACATACCAGAAACGGCTAAAGGAATTAAGCTGAAACTTCCAAGTCACGTTGAGGGGGATGGTAGATCTCAAATTGGTTATGCTCAAGGTTGTAATATGATGTTAGTCGGAATAGATTCAACCCTCTGGGAGCCCAAATGTGCAGGTTTTCAGTCTAATTATTTGAATAATATCCGACGTACCCATCCATCCAGGGTTCTATAAACCTGTTATGGAAATATGTTGCAAAATTTTGTTCAAAATATAAATAGAAGCCAAAATTTTAATTCTTATGGAGGTTTGATACCATAAATGTCATTTTGTGAGTCTCAGCGTCGGTTGTCTGTCTGAAAGACAAAGGGTCCATTCAGAAATTTTCCCAGCACCACTGTGAGCTTCCAAAGCAATTTTGGAAAAAACTGAAGGTGATCTAAATTTTCAAGCAAATTTGCCCAGCACCATAAGGAGCTTCTGAAGCAATTTTGGTAAAAACTGATAGAGGATCTTAAAAGTGTCAACAGTATCGCACGGGCTCAGGGTGAAAAACAAAAAAGATCTACATTAAACCTAAGATGAGCAGAAATAAAGTCAAATAGTAATTCAAGCGGAAAACGAACATACTTAAGTCACCATCAATAAATAGATGGAACCTAAAACGAACAAAAATTACATAAATAGTCAAGAAACTTCCAGAAACAAAAGCAGGACCAATGCCCCTATGTCATTAAACACCACGCTCTGGTGTCCTAAGGGGAGGGGGGCATCCCCTAAACATCAAGGTATTGAAAGTCACACCATCAGATTCAGCGTATCAGAGAACCCTACTTTAGAAGTTTCAAACTCCTATACACAAAAATGTGGAATTTTCCTCTTTTTTTTTGCTAGAAGAAAGGTCACAGATGCGGGTTTATTTGTTTGTCTTTTTGTGTTTTTTTTTTCGTGGGGTGATTGTATCCAACTAATGGTCCTAGGAGATTGAGAGAGGGTGCATTCGAACGGAAATTAAAAGTTCTAGTAACCTTTTTAAGTGATCAAAAAGATTGGAGGGTATCTAGCCCCCTTCTCACGCCCCTTTTTCCCCAAAGTCTCCCGATCAAAATTTTGAGATAGCCACTTCGTTCAGCAAAGTGGAAAGATCCCATAACTATGCATTTAGGGATAACATGACCTCCTACAGACCGTGGGGAAAGGCCTGTAAGTTATGAAATTGCCCATTGTTTGCGTATACTATTTGCTATTGGGAAGTTTACAGATATTTTTTGGGGGGGAGGGGGGTGGATTTTGTGCTTAGGGTGGGAGGATATTCCGTGGGGAGGGATATCTCCAGGGGGTGAATTTTAAAGGGGAAATTTTACAGTTAACAGAATTTGACAGACTTTCTATACGATATTCTTTTTATTTGTTATGCTTTCTCTTTGGCAGCTCAATTTTGCTAATGTAGATGTTCCAAGGGAATTGTCCGGGGGGATTTTCTGTGGGTTTGGTTTTCCCGGGAAAAAATTTCCAATGAAAGGGGGATTTCCGCAGTGATCGAAGAAAACGATTAGGAATTAAAACGTTTTAAAATTTAGGGGTTTGTATTTTAGGCGGAGGAGCTTTCCACGGTGTAGTTTTCCGCGAGGGTAGGAAATTTTTTATTGAGGGTGAGCCAGATTTACCGGCAATATTTGAAAAACAATTAGAAAATAAAAAGAAAAGGAGTTTTGTTTTAACTGAAAGCAAGTAGCAACATCAAACCTCAAAACAAATAAAAAGCATTCCGTATATGAAGGGGTTGCCCCCTCCTCAATACCTTGCTCTTTACGCTAAAATTTTACTGTTTGTCTCAATTTTAAAGTGTTAAAGCTTTAGCGTAAAAAGCAAGGTATTGAGGAGGAATAACCCTTTCGTATACGGAATAATTTCTGTTCGTTTTGATTTTTAATGTTGCTCCTTACTTTCAGTTGAAAAAGTTTTTTTTATTTAATATCAGCATATAATAAACTGTCGATCTGCATTTCGTTAGTTCCTTTCAATAATCTTGGTTATTACGGTAATTTTTCAGCTTTTTTTCTTTTCTTTTTTAAAGTTGTGACAAATAGAAACACAGTTAGAAATAAAAATAAAGTTCAGTAAAGCGTAAATGATGTTTTGGTCTTTTAAGGCATTGGGAGCATCAGCTCTACTACTGTTTGTGGTAATTTTGGGTTTGTTTTAAGTTTTACTCGACTATTTATCGTAATTTATGTTCCTTTTGGGTTTCGTTTATTTATTGATAATCATTTATGTTTTTTTTACGCTTGAAGTGCTCTGAATTTATTTCTGCTAGTCTTAGGCTTAATTTATCTCTTTACTTTTCTTTGAAAAACTTTTTTTTGGAAAGTTTTTTTTTAATTCTTCCGCCAAAAAGACGATTCTCTTTGAATCGGGTCTCCAATTAGTCAGGGAGCCACTCACCGAAAATGTGACTGGTAGGTGATCAATGAGCAGTAGAAGGCTTGACAACGACTTTTAGGATAATCTATGGCGCTGATTACAAATATGGGTTTTATATTTTCGGTAAGAAGGTGCTAGTCTTTAAAGTTTATTTTACTCTTAAAAAACGTTTCGTAAAAACTTTCAACAATGATCACGCAGCCTATGGTAATCGATGCCACCGATTATGAATACAGAGTACCATCGGTATACAGTTGGGCACATCGCTGATAACCTTGAAACTTGCAATTTTACTGTTTCATTCTTGAAAGGAAAATCGCGCCAATGTCCAAGTATATCGTGAGTGACGGACAGTTATGCTCTTAAACTGGAGAAATACCAGTATATAATCAGTAGTACATACATGAATTTTCGTACATCACCATAAAAATAAATATCTTTCTATGACTAAGTGAATTTACTAATAATATGAACAATAAAGACTGTGTGCTTCTCTGTAAGTAACAGTTAGCTATGTCGTGTAATCCACTTATTAGCGAAACAACTTTAGAAAATAAAAAACCAGCATATAAAACTTATTCATCTCCAAAATATAGCCATAAGAAACATTCATATACCCCTCCCCTCCCACTCGAGCCACAAAGAAGTCGCAAGGTTTGAGGCTAGATACTAGCTGATCGTCAAAATGAATTTTGAAGATCATTTGTGAAAAAAACTGGTATGCCCTTCCGATAGCAACTTCTAACCATTTCATAAATGCACTTATTAGCAAACAAACTTAAGATGATAATAGTTCCAGCATATGAAACTGATTCATCTCGGGTCCAAATTATAACTAGAAACGTTTATACATTTTCATTGATTCCTCTATGCAAGATAACTTTATTTTTATTTGCAAGAAAGTCATTGTCGCCACACATGGTAAACATCCAACGATACGGTATAACATTTATACATTTATTCATTTTCCCCCACGCCCTCATAGGAAGTCGCAAGGCTTAGGCTCTTTTCCGCAAATGAAATATTTACTTAGCCGAACTTGAAGTTAATGCCTAAGTGTAATTGCTAATAATATAAACAAAAAAAAGTCGCAAGGTTTGAGGCTAGATACTAGCTGATCGTCAAAATGAATTTTGAAGATCATTTGTGAAAAAACTGGTATGCCCTTCCGATAGCAACTTCTAACCATTTCATAAATGCACTTATTAGCAAACAAACTTTAGATGATAATAGTTCCAGCATATGAAACTGATTCATCTCGGGTCCAAATTATAACTAGAAACGTTTATACATTTTCATTGATTCCTCTATGCAAGATAACTTTATTTTTATTTGCAAGAAAGTCATTGTCGCCACACATGGTAAACATCCAACGATACGGTATAACATTTATACATTTATTCATTTTCCCCCACGCCCTCATAGGAAGTCGCAAGGCTTAGGCTCTTTTCCGCAAATGAAATATTTACTTAGCCGAACTTGAAGTTAATGCCTAAGTGTAATTGCTAATAATATAAACAAAAAAAACAGGAATGTTCTTCTAATACCAACTGGTAGCTATTTCGTGTTATATACTTATTAAACTTTTATTAAACTTTTATTTATTAAAAAAATAAACTTTAAAAGATCTTAGGTTAGAATATCAGATTTTTCCATGTGAGTTTAAATTATAGATAGAAGAAACTTTAAAAACTATACAACTGTAAGAATTAATTATAGAACTATACAACTGTAAGAATTTATTATAGAGTATTAAAGAAGCATTCAAACCTTTTTCATCACAGCCACGATGTAAGTCGAAGGTATACTTCGTGAACACAGACAATTTTTGTAAAATAGATGCATGACCAGTACTTAGGGGTCTCACGCCTTTAGGGTGGATGAAATCGACCTAACCTCACCATCCTGCAAAGTCCAGATAAGCTATAGGGCTCTAGAAACTGCGACTTTCCTCGGTTTACTAGTAAAAAAAAACAATGCCCAACTGGGGGCAAACGCACTTAGCATGGCGCTCAAAGGCAGCGTCAGATGGCGGCAAATAAATAATCTTTCGCTTTAGAGGGTATAAATGTGCTCGCAAATCATCAAGAGAGGTAAAAAAGTGTTGATGTTTACCGTATGTGGCGACAATGGATTTCTTACAAATAAAAATAAAGTTCTCTTGCATAGAGGAATCAAGCCTTGATCTTTCTATATCTTTCACAAGTATAGTAATCTGTTTTAGCAGCGCTCATTTCTTAACAACCTTGGTAAAAACTCTTTTTCCATTAAAGAACATAATTGCAGCTGTATTACAGCCTAAAATTGTTTGAAGAAGGCAGATGGAAAAACTAGATCGTTTGGTAAATCCCTGCAAAGTTCATATACAGGTACTGAAAATTCACACAATAAGACAAAAACTTTCCACTTTTAGCAATTGAGTGGTATCCAAGGAATAGCTTGCAATGATAAAGCAAAAGGGTAACAAGGTCTGTGTCATTCACATCGACATATGCAAAATCAATACCCTTCTTCAAATAGTTCAGCGTGTGCAACACAACTCTAGTATCTGCTTCTTCATGGGTGTAACCCAAACGCTGTCCAAAGTCTATATCAATACTTCCACTTCTGCTAAGTATAACTGTTTTCACCCAGTCTTGAAAGCTTCCTTATATGTAGACTGTTGAAACTGATTGAAGAACATGGACTAAGTTTTCGACTTCGTCAAAAAGTTCAATCGGTTTGGCCTATTGCCTTGGAATTTGATAGTGTTGGGTTCCAATCATCTAGCTTTGAGTGTTGCTCGTGGCAACAACAACAGTCCTTCAAGCAGATCATATTGCTTTCCTTGTCACTATATCCAAATATTCTATCATATCTATCTGCAAGGATACGCAGTTCTTTAAAGTCACCGTTAAAAGACACAAGAGTGGAAAATCTTTGTTTTCCATAGCTTTAAATGGTTTCTGATTCAGTTGGCGTCTGGCTTCTGAGGTGCGACATTAAGTTTACCACTCTTAATGAGTCGACTCACAGCCGATCTCGGCGTTAACGAGGGATTCATTCAACTATTTTTTGTTTTCAAATACTCCAGAAAAGCTAAATTGCTTCCTGACCAAATTGCAACCATCCCGGTAATTGCTCTTCTTCCAAGTATAGATGGTGCATATGGGATAAGCTTATGAGAAAGTAAATTCTTCAGGTGGTGAAGATATGTGTCAACATTCACTAATACCCATTTGACAGTTTAAAATACAATATTGGTGAACCTTTTTACAGCCCTAAAAGTCTAGGTTTTCTTTTTCTGTTTCACTTTCTCATTTTTATAACCTTCACTTTGCTAAAAGCAGATTTATCTCCATCTAATTAGCGTTCAAGCGCTCTATTTCGAATAGCTTACACATCGAGAAGAATTATCAATGTCACGAGTGACTGTCTCAAGTGTAGTAAAGTGCCACCAGATGTAGTGAAGTGGTATTAGTCTGGCTCCTAGAGGTGGTATGTGGTACGGTCCTAAGGTGACTAATACTTGGGTAGCGTTCCACTTAGGGGTTGGCCTGACTAATTATACTGAGCGTGCTTACTGGACATAGATGAGAAGTATAAAATAATGTTAGAGGAAGGTTTGGCATAAATATGATTACTTTTATTGAACTCAACAAACAACGGAACAAGTTCTGGCTATATAAGCGCCACTGGGACTATTTGCTCCACATAATAAACAGAACACAAAAATATAATTATAAACTATAAGAAATCAAGGATACTTACGATAACCCAAAGCAATCCTAAGTAAAAAGGATCAGAGGTTACCCGAGTGGTATTAGGTAAAAAGTTATTTGATACAATAAAATGTATCTTTTATAGCTTAAGGTCAACCGTGTCTTCTGGGCCCACCTGTGCATAAGCTAAGACGTGGTTATTTCTCAATTTTCTTGAATGTCCACATATATTCTGGTCTCTCAAGACCCATGGTACTTTATGGTTAATTTTCAAACTCTTATCTTATTCAAAGTGGTATTTTCAAGACTTCATTATTTTATTTTGCGTCATAGAATTTGATTTCCAGTTATATAAATTTCTGACTTAATTGCTCAGCTCACCACAGTACTCCCTTAATAAGAGTTGTCCTCAACTCTTCACATCTTCTTTTAAAGAAAGCAACTTTTAACAGTATAAACATGCCTCTTATGCCATCTTATTTTGTGGTTCATTCTTTTACATACAACCTCAATTTTTGGATTGATGGTTACTTTATGGGCAAGCGCAGCCTGAAATGCTCTGCCTGAAGTTCAGGGCTAACGACTCTGGTGTTTGTCTCTATGTTTCTCTTTGTTATGTCTTTTCGTCCTGTACGCGTCTGTGTACCGACGATAAACTGCTGTTTTGATAAGAAAGACTCAGGGTTACACCATATCTACTATGTATCTTCTCTTTTCTATTGTGACCGAATAACAGCCTTAAGCATGTTTACTAGTGTCTGTACTTAAATAATCTATAAAGTAATTTTTATAGTTATTTTAGAAACTATTTGACTAATCTGTTTTTAAATCTATTTAATTTCCAATTAATAATTAATTCATTTGGATAGCATGGTTGACCTATTATATATCTTCCGCTCATAGAAGTGCTTTGGATAAATTAAACATATCATTTTCGATTTTAACTTTACAATCTCCACCTTAAACAAAACATTACAACATTTTCTTTCAGTAAATTAAAGCCATTTAGTCTATAAGCAACATTTGCTTTCAAATTCCTAGGCCTAATGTAAGTTCTGAGTTTATTTCAGTTGAGGGTGTTTCTGATTATTTTGCCAAAAGTGTTTGCTGATTTATGGGCTTTTGATGGATGTACATTTGCTGATCGTTACAGTTGCAATTACGTTGAAATACGTCGAAAATTTGTTGACATACACAAGAAAGAATTGGGCTAAATTGCATCAAAATTTGGCTCCAAAGATGTAACAAAAAATTTGATTGCCAAAAAAAACTAAGGCTGTATGATAATCCAAAGTATTCCTAAGCAAACAGGATCCGAGATCACCCAAGTATTATTAGATAAACAGTTATTAGATACAATAAAATCTATCTTTTATAGCTTAGGGTCAACCGTGTCTTCCGGGCCCATCTGTGCATAAGTCAAGATGTGGTTATTTCTCAATTTTTTTGAATGCCCACATATATCCTGGTTTCCCAAGACCTGTAGTACTTTTTATGGTTAATTTGCAAACTCTTATCTTAGTCAAAGTGGTATTTTCAAAACTTCATAATTTTATTTTGCGTCATAATATTTTATTTCCAATTAAATCAATTTCCGACTTAATTGGTCATCTCACCACACACGATTTTAAATAATAATATAATTTTCGTCACTCCATAAAAAAGAATTGAACCTGGGTTCCAGGACACACTTCACTTTGTCAACAGCTTTGTGCTGCCGCATGATGAAGGAAGGGATATCTTCGTGGTGAGCGGTATCGAACCCACTTTGGGGTACTTCACCTCTTCACATTGAACCGTCCATTGCAGAGTGTCTGATATACCCCTGGGTCTAATTTCTGCAGATAGTCAATCATGCAAATCCCGTATTTATAGTGACCGCATGCAACTAAATAAGGAAGTATTTTGCCTGCTCCTGCAAGGTGGCCATCCCAGTCACCACAGCTTTCGCTGTGCAAAACCACGACAAGTTTAGCATTACATTTTTGTACAATTCTGGAAGTTGTGGGTTTTTGAGCATGTCAAATATTTCCCCACCCTGGGGATAATATGACCAGTTTATCCTTAAAACACTGCTTATCTGAGCTAAATATTGGGTCCCTCTGCTTTCTTGCTAATAGTTCAAAAGCGAAAAGGGTTAGAGAATTTCTAGATCAAATATTTTGTAGAATGATAATATTCCTACAGAATATACTATTAAAAAAAATGCAACTTATGCAGGGAATGTTCAACTTGGATCAAGTTCCTAAAACGTGTAAACTATGTTATCTTTCTGTCGATTTTCAAGCATTATAGCTGAACAGCAAAAGATAAAACAATTTTGAGGAAAGAATAATGAGTTTTATTCAATTTTCTTTAGTTGGCTCATTAATTGAGCAATTTTGGAGCAGTTTGGTACTTCTTATTGATTTGAAGGGAATATTTGTCTATCGAGACCGTTTTCTAGGAAATTCAAACAAATACTTGTTGCTTGTCCAAGCCGCATCCAGCTCATTGTGGTGCCCAGCAGACGAAGACATGTCTCCTTCCCGAGGTTTAGCTGGAGGGGGGCAGGCTCTACAATCTCCATCTACTGACGATCCCAACGACTGCCGTATTTTCTGAACCCTCCAATTGACTCCAGATAGAGCTTCACTGTCGCGAGCCACATCTTCTTTTGGCCTTCTCTTCTCTTCTTACATGCCGGTCGTGGTAGACATTTGAGGTGTCTTTTGGTTATATGGTCACCTGGTCTGCGCATTCTGTGGCCAAACCATCTTAGTCTCCTTTGCTTGACAGTATCGGAGATAAGTAGGTGACCCCCACATCTTCTCCTGACTTCATCTTTTGAGACTATCTGAGATGCGATTGTCCAGGATATAACACAGGCATTTGTGGTTGAATGTATTCAAGATCAACGCCTCGGTTGCTTTCAGTGACCACGACTCACATCCTTAGAGGAAGACAGAGAGAAGCATAGCTTCATACGCTCAAAGCTTCGTCCTTGTCGGAATTTCGTGCCGCTTCCAGAGAGGCTTCCGTAGTTGCAGGAAGACGTTCCAGGCTGACAATATATGGCTTTGGATCTCTTATGAATATTCGCCAGCAGGGTTGACCATTTAGTTGCGGTATTTGAATTACTTTTTTTTTCGGTAAACTTATTTGGAGGCCAATCGAGAGTGCCATGTCTCCCATATTATTGATCATAGTCTGGTTTTCTGCAACATATTCAGCAAGCATGTCCACGTCGTCAGCTTAGTCAAGATCTGTGACGGAGAATGATGGGCTCACTGCAACATATTTGTGCTTGTCCAGGACCTTGAGGATCCAATCGATGATGAAGTTGACTAAAGTTGGTGAGAGGACACAGCCTTGACGAACACCCTCCTCGATCAGGACCAGATCTGAAAGCTTTCCATCTACTCTGACTCGAGTCTTTATTCCAGCCCAGTATGCCCTAAGCAGACCGATGATCTTCTCATGTACACCATCCTCTCTCATTGCATCCCATATTGCATCATGGTGGACCTAATCAAAGGCAGTGATGAAGTTTATGAAAATTTGGATTGTTTCCTGCTGATGTTTAAACTGGTGTTCAAGGATCTGTCGCAGGCTAAAGATCTGGTCAAATCAACCCATGCTCGGCCTGAATTCTGCTTGGTTGGGTTGTATTCGGCTGTTTTTGGCGTATCTAAATCTTTTTAAAAGTATTTTTGCGCACAGCTTGGCAGCAATAGGGTTGGGATATTCCTCGGTAGATTTTACAAGCCATACGGTCTCTTTTTTGGAGGTAGGGACAATCGTCGAGTTCTTTCACTCATCGGTGATGTAATCAGTGTCCCAGACTTCGGTGATCAAACTAGAAGCCCATCCATCGCCGGCTCGGGGAGAGCTTTCAGTAGCTCTACAGAAATCCCATGTATTCCTAATCTTTCTATGGTTTTCAGTATTTTGATTGCCTTGGTCACTTCATCCATGGAGGGCTGGTCCGTACTAGTAACTCCTGGTCAAAGTAGCTATTGGATATGTACTCGCCATCTTTCGATACGATCCTCGCTGTTTGTGAGTATTTTCCCAAGCTTCGCCTTAAGCAAAGGGATGGCAGTTTGCTTCTTCTTCCCAGTACCTTCTCCAAGTATCTGATTAGAGTTCTCATGTATCGTTCCGTGATGCGGTTCTTTTCATATCGCTGGCAACATTAGACCGTTACGTTTTTTGTCAGCTCTTGCTGATTTGTGACGTTCTTGTTGCACACTTTGTATTCGGGGGACTTCTTGTTTGTTGCCTCTTTCTTCTTGGCAGAGAGTTTGAGAGTTTTCTCTGAAATTAATTTCTTGGTTTTACGCTTGACGAACCCAAGTATGGTTGGGGCGGCTTCATTGTTGTGGTCTTTGAATTTGTTCCATTTCATTTAAATCTATTTCTCGGGGCAGCTGAGGCACTGACGAGTCGTGTTTGATTGCTGGGGGTCATCCTGAAGGACAGCGAAGTGGCTTGAGAGTTTACGGATAGGTGATCCTCGGTATTCATCCACTTTCAGCTTCGATACGTCTTTTTCCTGGCTTGAAATAGTAGCCTTCTTTGTGCTGAGTCTGTACCTTAGCCGTGTCTTCAACAAAAAGGGGTCGGGTCCGTTTTTGATCAGTGCCTCTGTGCACTCTCGATCACCATGGTTTCCATCGTGGGGGTAGGAGTAGATATAAATATTTGGCCCTTTACTCTTCCGTCGTGGATTTCCCTGTATATATATATATATATATATATATATATATATATATATATATATATATATATATGTGTGTGTATGTATATATATATATATATATATATATATATATATATATATATATATATATATATATATATATATATATATATATATATGACACGGCTTGTGTTCAAACCAGGTGTTAGCCACAGCAAGTTTGTTCTGAACTGCGAACAATAAAAGCCTGTTTCTATCTGTGCACCTGTCTCTAAGGCCTTATTGCCGATCGCCTGTTTCGAGTTATTCAGCTTTCTGCCGATCCTAGTATTGGAGTCGCCTCCAATTAGAAGGGTATCTTTCCGTGGAATCTTATCAATGACTGTTTGAAGAGCACTGTAAAACTGGTCTTTTTGCTGTTCAGTGGCATCTCTTATTGGGACGTATTTCCTTCGGACAGTTAGATTATTCGTGTGACCTTTAAGTCTTGCCGTACGATTCTCTCGGGCTCATGTTCGAGGAGCCCAGTGGCTGCTTTGGTGGACAACAGGATAGCTAGTCCTGCTGTGCCGGATCAATCTAAGGGTCCTGAGTTACAAAACATGACCTTCTTCGTAGACGTGGATTCTAGGGTCAAGATTTCATGTTCATTCAATCTCATCTCAGAAACGCACAGAATATCAAGGTTATAAAGATGAATTTCTTCAGGTACAAAATCTTGTGCTAGTTAGCATTTGATGGAGCATAGGTTCCAGCAGCCGATGTTTAGACCTTGTCTTCTTGTCTTCTAGAATTTTAGCTAGCCCACTTCTTGACGAGGGCGCAAATTTAGTCGCATCGCTTGAAACCGGGGATGCCGTAGCCAATCTTTTACTCTGTACCACATTCGTGATCATCATTACTGGTTGTTTTTTGGGAATAAGGTACACCATAAGGTCCCCAGTCTTCCGGTCATCCGTAGCGTGTTGGTCATCCGCTTGCTCGGCATGGAGCTCAGAGTTGCTTACACCCCTTCACTGGTTTGAGGGGCGGTAACGGATTACCTATTCTGCCTAGGGACGGAGGTTCGAGCCTCATTGCCTGGAGCTCCACCACCGCCGTAGAAATCTCCAGGCTTACCTAGCCCCTTGCTTCCACCTTGAGTCAGCAGTTGGCTTCAGGAAGGTTGGTGTCAGCAGTCGGCTTCACAAATAGAGATGTTGCATCCGCTTGTCAATTATATACAGTTATTTTTCGTATTCAGTATGATCGATTACATCGGATTGTATTCTCTAACCTTCTGCTGCTTGCTGACCACCCAAAACTATAGATATCAACATTTCTCTCGTTGGGCTCCGTGACTAAATGGTATTATAGGTTACAATGGCAGATTGTTTTTCGTTTTCACGGTAACAGTGCAACTACTTAGCAATAAAAATATTCTCCAAAATTACAGTAGATAATTCCTGTTCTTGCAAAGTAAACTTTACTGGGTTGCAGCTATATCTTCAATCATCATGTTTGTTGTCTTCAACGTTGGCTCCTTCCGTCCGTCTGACGAAATATCTGAGGAGCAAACATCAATTTACTCTAAAGACCGAGCTTCGTATATTTGACGTTATGGTGGTCACCGTGTTTTACAGATGCAAGTTTTGACTGCTAAATGCTTCTGGCGTCTAAATCCTAGGTATCTTCTCTCAGGATTAATCTATCTCACATATAATTTGAACGTGGGGTGATTTCTCCGTGTCAGCAATGATATCGTTCGAGATAAAGCTGGAAATTGTAACCTATATTAAACTTCATCAAATTCAAATCCTTCCTATGACAACCTGATATTTTTTTTAAGTTTTGATATTTCCTATGACAACCTGATGACATAATATCAAAGCAATTTTCGAATTGCTGCTTCCCATTATTGCCATGGATTAAACAATCCGGTGGCAAGGAAAGTCTAATTATCTACCATTATCTCTGACATGGAACCATCTGATTTTTTAAGGAAATGTCGAAGGTAATGGGATCAAAATGGTTGTCGGTCATTGAACCAACGACTGCGGACAGAAGCTCTTGGAGCCAAGTTTACATCCAAATCTTGAACGCCTAGGGCTTGCTTTGTCCACCAAGGGCTTGCTATGTGAAACAAGTTTTTGTAAAGCTGTGAATTCTATCTAATCATATACGTAATTGTAATCCTAATTGTAGAAATACCTCGTAGAAATACTGCGATTGCGCTGCCTGTGATAACCATTTTCCTCTCAGGTAACGTCATAAGATGCGTTTTTATATTTACGTTATAGTTCTAATGACTCAATGACGACATTCAATATCTAGTATTTGAAAATGCAGTTTTCTGTAATTTTAAATGGTTTTTTTAATTACAAAAGCACGTATTATCTTGTCCCCGATTGTGACGCCATTTATCAAGATTAGCCATAAAGATGCAGTTTTTAGTGGAAAAATTGATTTCATTTAAAATAAAATAAAATTAATTACAAATGGCACTAGATCTAGTAATTTACTTTAAAATGAGCCATTGATCAACTCTATACGATATTCCAGTGCCAAGCTATCTACGGAAAAGAAAAAAAAGATGCCGTTTAGGCAGAATGCTGTAGTGGATGCCACTTTTCTTGATTTTCAGGCCAATATATTTTTCTTATTGTTCAAGCGAAGGGAAAGTAAGTTTCCTATTTAAGGGTTTCGAACAAGGCGGTTCTAATGCTGTACTTTTTTCTTGATTTGAGCCTATTTTAAGGAATTATGGGTTATTATATTTCTTAACTTTGGACGGGATCGTCTCTTACTAGGTTGCTAGCTACCGCTGCAACCCGGATAGTTCAAACAACTTTTCTTGTTTTTCTAGCCAATGTATTTCCTTCACTATTCAAGCAAATTAACTACCTTTTTCTTTGTCATAGAATAAATACTGTAATCTTAACTACGATGGTACAATGGTAAGCATATGTGCTTTTAACTAGTGGTTATGATAGCTGGCATTCATCAAGATTGGCTATAAAAATGCAGTTTTTAGTGGAAAAATTGCTTCTGTCAAAAATTTGTAAAAATGAATTAAAAATGGCACTAGATCTCGTAATTTCCTTTTAAATGGGCCATTGAACAACTCCTAAGATGCTCCAGTGCCAAGCTATCTGTGAAAAGAAAAGAGAGAGAAAAAAAGGCATTATAAATCCCTTGCGGTTCAAGCCAAGGGACAGAAAGTTTCTTACATATGGGTTTAGGACAATAATGTTACCAAGCAAAAGCAACGAGCTTGAGAAAGTCTGCCTGATTTTTGAAAAATCAAAACCAAAAAGTAAAGCCAAAACGCATATTATTTCCAATGAATCATCAAATATTTTCTGCTTATGCTCTTGTTTTATTTAGGTCATAATAATTTATACTAACTTTTTATTTGTTTCATTAAGATGTTTTATAGCCATCAATTTGGTTTCTTCTAGGTCCCAGAAAGAAAAGTTCCACTGAAGCTCCTATTCAACTGAAAGTTTCCGACGATCGTCTCTCCGGCAAAACTGATGGTTAGTTAATATATATATATATATATCTTATCTCTTGAAACGAGCATTAATTTTGTATGTATTTATTTGTGGATTTTTCCTCGAAAGCGGCTCCATATTGTTTTTGGAAAATTGGCACCCTGGAATATTCTGGTCTGAAAAAAAGATCTATACGGGTCACGAGTTTGAGAAAATTCGTTAAAAATCTTAATTTTGGAAACAAAATCTCGTGAACGATGTCATATTTTTGAGCACATTTCAAGAGCATACGTACGTCATATTTCCCTCAATAGTGGTTGTATCGTTTTAGTGTCTATGATGCAGGCAAAATTACACAAGAAATATGATTGACAAGAAAAATCATATGATTAACGTTATATTTATGAGCACATTTCAAAAGAATAAATTGCATCATTCCCCCCTCCAAGAGCGAGAGCATCGTTTTTATATCTATGACGCACGCAACATTACAAAAGGAACATATATAAGTATAAAATACCAAGTGTAATTAGTCTATTTAAAAAGGGCGTTTTAAGCAGTTTTATAATGCCTAGAGGAAAATATGAACAACCTAGACCATCAAGTGTGACAAGACCAATCCAAGCAGATAAGGTAAAGGGTATTGAAAAAATGTCTAAGGTAATGATAAACGAAAAGGAAGAACAAAGAGATAAACAGTTAGGATACCTTCGTCAGTGACATTTAAAACGAGTCAAAAACAAAAGTTAAAAACAAGGAAATACCTGCTTTGAAGATAAGCGGCAGCAAGAATTAAAACGAGTCAAAAGCCAAAGTGAAAAACAAAGAAATATGCGGTTACAAGACATGCGACAACGAGGAGTAGAACGAATTAAAAATGAAAGCTAAGAACAAGAAACATGCGGCGAAAAGATGTGTCACAGCGAGAACAAAGAAATATACGGTTAGAAGATAAGTGGCAACGAGAATTACAAGCGATAGCAAGAAATCGAGTATTACAACGCGTCAAAATGAAATGAATTGCAAAGAATGTGCTGTTAGAAGACAAGAGACAAAAAAAATCAGAACGAGTCAAAAATGAAAGTGAAGAAGAAAAGAAATATTAAGTTAGAAGAGTAGCCCCATCACAATCTTTAGCGCCACCAAAATGCGGTGCAAAACCCATTACAGACCATCAAAGATACCATAAAGCAAGCAACTTTCAATTACAAGTCATTGGGACCTTTCAAAGTTATATGTATTCCCTGGAGAGCCCTCCATTTTCCCGAGGAAAGAGTAGCAAACAAAGGTAATTCATTTGGAGGTTGCTACATACAATGACAAGTAATATATACAAGCCTGCCACATGGCGGTTGCCGGGGCTCAGTCTCGAAATCGGCTACATTTTGTTGTTTTTTTCTTATAATTGGCATATTGACATTTCTGGCTACAAAAAAAACGTTCTAAAAAGGTCACAACTTTAAGAAAGAATTCATATTTTTCCCAGGGTGGTTGTATCTAACCTATGCTGACATCAAGAAGAGGCTCACATTGTCTGCTGTTAGAAGACAAGCGACAATGAGAATCAATGTGTTAAAGCCTGCCGTGTAGCCATGCTGGAGCCCGGCCTCGAAATCGGCTATATAGTTTGTTTTTCTTAAAAAGGCAGCTAAAGTAAAGGGCATTGGCAGAGTGTCTGAAGGAATGAAAATCCAAAACAAAGAAGAAAGAAAAATGGGATTAGAAGATGAGCAACAGCGAGAATCAAAACATGTCAAAATTGAAAATGATAGCGATGTGAATTAAAATAATGATTCTTTGGAACCACCTGAACTATCAAACGTGATAAGAACAAGGGAACAACCCGAACAAAATAAATTGACAACGGGTGATAATCAACAAGCTAGACTACCAAATGAGACAATACCCAAAAAACAAAATTTATAAGTATTATAAATGATAATTCGTTGGAAGAAAAAGAAGTTTTTGTCCTACTACCTGAGCAATTAGCAAATATACAATACAAAAGAAAAATGGGGCTTGAAGATAAGCGACAGCGAAGTCAAAACGTGCCAAATTGAAAATGATAGTTATGATAATTGGGTTTGGGATTTTGAAACGGATAATGTCATCAATGCTTACCATGCCTTTGTTAAAATAAATTAAGTTTTGGCGATGTGTATTTCACAATGACAAAAGACAAGGCGGGGTAAAAGTCGACGTTCAACATTTTATAAAAGCTCCAAATGATGAAATAGCTATAAATTACGACATTAGAGTTTACAAGGACGTTAGCCAAGAACCTGATACTACATCAGCCTTCATTAAAATAACATAGGTTCGGCGTTATGTTTTTCATAATGACAAAAGACAAGCCAAGGCAAAAGTTAAAGATCCAATCATAGGCAGCGCAACAGCACTGCCTAAATAAAGAACGATGTTGGCACAATATATTATTTATTTGTTTCTTTCTTTGTCTTAGACCAGGGCACTTCGTATCACAGGAATTGTCGTAGAAACTTCGAAAAGGGCTCATTCGATTGGAAATTTTAAGGGCTTGTGCCCTTTTTAATAAGCGAAAGTAATTGGAAGGCAACTAAAACCCCTTCCACGCCCAGCGATTCTGCAAACACATCCAATCAAAATTTTGAAATAGCCATTTTGTTCAACGTATTTGAAAGATCTGGAAATTATGTCTTTGAGGAGGACACTCCCAAAACGGCCCTCAGGCCAAGGGTTGTAAGTTATGCCCTGGGGTATATAGGGTTTTTATAGAAAGCGTTGTCATAGAAACCTCAAAAAGGGCTCATTCGATTGGAAATGCTAAGGGCTAGTGCCCTTTTTAATAGTGGAAAGTGATTGGACGGCAACTAGCCCCCTTTCACGGCCACCATTTCCCCAAACACAAGCAATCAAAATTTTTAGATATCCATTTTATTCAATGTAACTGAAAGTTCTGGAAATTAGGTCTTTGAAGATGATAATCCCCTCAGAGCCCTCAGGGCGAGTTATGCCCTGGGGGTAAATAAGGTTTTTATAGAAAGCGTTCTCATAGAAACTTCAAAAAGGGCTCATTTGATTGGAAATTGAAAGTACTAGTGCCCTTTTTAATAGTCGAAAGTGATTGGAGAGCAACTAACACCCCTCTCACGCCCACCATTTCCCCAAACACATCCAATCAAAATTTTGAGATAGGAATTTTGTTCGGCGTAGCTGATAGTTTTGTAAATTATGTCTTTGAGGATGACAAACCCGCCAGGTCCTTCAGGGCAAAGGTTGTAAGTTATGCCCTATGGACATATAAGGTTTTTATAGATAGCGCTGTCGTAGAAACTTCAAAAAGGGCTCATTTAATTAGAAATTGAAAGGGCTAGTGCGCTTTTTAATAGTATAAGGATTGGACGGCAACTAACCCCTCTCTCTCTCGTAAATTTTGCCCTGGGGGCATATAAGGTTTTTTTTATAGAAAGGGTTGTCTTAGAAACTTCAAAAACGGCTCATTTGATTGGAAATCGAATAGTGCCCTTTTTAATAGTAGAAAGAGATTGGAGGACAATTAACCCTCTCTCAAGCCCACCATATCCCAAACACATCCAATCAAAATTTTGAGATAGCTATTTTTTTCAACGTAGTTGAAAGTTGATATTATCTCTTTGAGGATGACAAACCCCCATAGCCCTCAGGGCAAGGGTTGTAATTTATGCCCTGGGGGCAAACACTTCAAAAGGGGTTTACTCGATTGGAAATTGAAAGCGCTAGTGTTCTTTTTAATAGTCGATAGTTATTGGAGGGCAACTAACCCCCTCTCACGCCCACCATTTCCCCAAAAACATCCAATCAAAATTTTCACATAGCCATTTTGTGGAAAGTTCTGGAAATTAGGTCTTTGAGGATGACAACCTCCCCCCCCTCTCCATACCCCTCAGGGTAAGGGTTGTAAGTTGTGGCCTGGGGGCATATAAAGTTTTTATAGAAAGGGTTGTCGTAGAAACTTCAAAAAGAGCCCATTTGAATGGAAATTGAAACGACTAGTGCTTTTTTTCATAGTAGAAAGCTATTGGGGGCAACCAACCCCATCTCACGCCCACCATTTCCCCAAACACATCCAATCAAAATTTTGAGATAGGGATTTTGTTCGGCGTAGCTGAAAGTTCTGAAAATTATGCTTTTGAAGATGACAAACTCGCCCCGCCGTTCAGGGCAAAGGTTGTAAGTTATGCCCTATGGACATATATGGTTTTCATAGATAGTGTTGTCGTAGAAACTTCAAAAAGGGGTCATTTAATTAGAAATTAAAAGGGCTAGTGCGCTTCTTAATAGTCGAAAGGGATTGGACGGCAACTAACCCCCCTCTCACGCCCATCATATGGCTATTCAATGAACAGCCATGTTGTTCATTGAAAAATCTGGAAATTAGGTCTTGTAGGATGACAACCCCCCACAGCCCTCAGGGTAAGGGTTGTAAATTATGCCCTGGGGGTATATAAGGTTTTTATAGAAAGGGTTGTCGTAGAAACTTCAAAAAGGGCTCATTTGATTGGAAATCGAAACGGCTAGTGCCCTTCTTCATAGTAGAAAGTGATTGAAGGGCAACTAACCCCCCTCTCACGCCCACTATATCTCCAAACACATCCAATCAAAATTTTGAGATAGCCATTTTTTCAACGTAGTTGAAAGTTCTGGATATTATCTCTTTGAGGGTGACAACCCCCTTTAGCCCTCAGGGCAAGGGTTGTAATTTATGCCCTGGGGCAAACACATCCAAACACTTCAAAAGGGGTTCCTTCGATTGGAAATTGAAAGCGCTAGTGTCCTTTTTAATCGTCGAAAGTTATTGGAGGGCAACTAACCCCCTCTCACGCCTACCATTTCCCCAAACACATCCAATCAAAATTTTCACATAGCCATTTTGTTCAACGTTGTTGAAAGTTCTGGAAATTAGGTCTTAGAGGATGACAACCTCCTCCCCCCCCCCCACATCCCTCAGGGTAAGTGTAGTAAGTTGTGCCTTGGGGGCATATAAAGTTTTTATAGAAAGGGTTATCTTAGAAACTTCAAAAAGGGCTCATTTGATTGGAAATTGAAAGAGCTAATGCCCTTTTTCATATTAGAAAATTATTGGGGGGGGGGGGCAAATAACCCCCCTCTCACGCCCACAATTTCTCCAAACACATCCAATAAAATTCTGAGATAGTCATTTTGTTTCACGTAGTTTAAAGTTCTAGAAATTAGGTCTTTGAGGATGACAACCCCCCTTCCCACACATCCCTCAGGACAAGAGTTTATAAGCTATGCCCTGGGGGCATTTAAGGTTTTTATAGAAAGTGTTGTCGTAGAAACTTTAAAAAGGGCTCATTCGATTGGAAATTGAAAGGGCTAGTGCTCTTTTTAATAATCCCAAATGACTGGACCCCCATCTCACGCCCACATTTCCCCAAACACATCCAATCAAAATTTTGAGATAGCCATTTTGTTCAACGTAGTTTAAGGTTCTAGAAATTATCTCTTTTAAGATGACAAACCCCCCACATCACTCAAGGCAGGGGTTGTAAGTTACGCCCTTGGGCCTTATAAGGTTTTTATAGATACCGCTGTCCTAAAAACTTAAAAAAGGGCGCATTCAATCGGAAATTGAAAGGAATAGTGCCCTTTTTGAAAGTCGAAAGTGATTAAGGGACAACTAACCCCCCTCTCACGCCCACCATTTCCCCAAACACATCCAATCAAAATTTTGACATAGCCATTTTGTTCAACGTCGTTGAAAGTTCTGGAAATTAGGTCTTTGAGGATGACACCCCCTCCCCCACTTTCCTCAGAGTAAGGGTTGTAAGTTGTGCCCTAGGGGCATATAAGGTTTTTATTGAAAGGGTTGTCGTAGAAACTTCAAAAAGGGCTCATTCGAGTGGAAATTAAAAGGCCTGGTACCCTTTTTCCTAGTAAAAAGTGATTGGAGGGCAACTCCCTTTCACGCCCACCATTTCCCCAAACAAATCCAATCAAATTTTGAGAAAGCCATTTTTTTCAACGTAGTTGAAAGTTCCGGAAATTAGGTCTTTGAGGATGACATCCCCCCATGGCCCTCAGGGTAAGGCTTTAAAATATGCCCTGGGGGCATATATGGTTTTTAAAGAAATTATTGTCGTAGAAACTTCAAAAGGGGCTCAATCGATTGGAAATTGAAAGGGCTAGTGCCCTTTTTAATAGTCGAAAATGACTGGAGGGCAACTACCCCTCTCTCACGCCCACCATTTCCCCAAACACATTCGATCAAAATTTTGAGATAGCCATTTTGTTCCACGTAGTTGAAAGGTTCAGAAATTATGTCTGTGAGGATGACAAATCCCCCACATTCCCTTTGGCAAAGGTTGTAAGTTATGCCCTGGGGGCACATAAGTTTTTTATTCAATGTGTTGTCGTAGAAACTTCAAAAAGGGTTCAATCAATTGGGAATTGAGAGGGCTAGTGTCCTTATTAATAGTCAAAAGCGATCGGAGGGTGAATACCCTCCCTCCCCTCCCATCATTTCCCCAAACACTTCCTATCAACATTTTGATATAGCCCATTTGTTGAACGTAGTTGACGGGTCTGGAAATTACGTCTTTGAGTATGACACCTCCCCCCTCCCTCCCACAGTCCTCAGGGCTAAGGATGTAAGTTATGCCGTGGTGGCTAATAAGGTTTTTATAGATAGCGTTGTCGTAAAAACTTCAAAAAGTGCTCATTCAATTGGAAATTGAGAGGGCTATTGTCATTTTTAGCAGTCGAAAGTAAGCGAAGGGTGAATCCCCCCCACACCCATCATTTCAGATCAACATTTTGATATGGCTATTTTGTTGAACGTAGTTGGAAGGTCCGGAAATTATGTCTTTGAGGGTGACGACCCTCCCTCATAGCCTTCTGGACAATTGTCGTAAGTTATGCCCTTGGGGCATATAAGGTTTTTATAGAAAGTTTTGTCTTATGGGTTTCAAAAAGGATTCATTCAATTGGAAATTGATAGGACTAGTGCTTTTTGATATAGCCATTTTGTTCAACGTATTTGAAAGGTCTGGAAATGATGTCTTTCAGGATAACAAATCCTCTCACCCCTCAGGGACAGGGTTGTAAGTTATGCCCTTGGGACATATAAGGTTTATATAGAAAGTACGGTCATATAAACTTCGGAGGGGGCTCATTGGATCGATATTCAGACGCTCTAGTGCTCTTTTTAAGAGTCAAAGGGGTCAGAGGGCAGATACCAAACACACACACACACGTCGTATTGTCCCGAAATGTATCTAATAGAAATTTTGAGATAGCCATCTTATTCAAAGTAGTCTAAATATCATATAACAAGGCTTTTGGGGTTTAAACAAACCCCAGAGATTAGGGGCAAGGGTTGTAAGCTATGCCCAGGGGCTTTTTAAGGTTTTTATGGAAGGGATGGTTTTCTAACGGTAGAAGAGGCTCAGTCTTTTTCCCTGAAAAAGATTTTGTCAATATAAAACGAACAGAAATTAATTAAAAAAAAAACTTTTCCACAAAATAAGCTTTTCAAAACTCAAAACGAGCAGAAATTAAACGAGCAAAAGTCAAACTCAAAACGAGCAGAAATTAATATGAGTAGGGTTCTAAACCCCTATGCTTTCTAAAAGCCAGAATATAATTTGTACTTTACTTAAAATATTCTTTTAAATGTTTTGATTTTTACAACTTTAAGAAGTCAAGATTAATTAAGATTTTAAGGAATAATATTCGTCTTCTTTACTTACAACATATGTATATTAAACTGACAATGCACATTTTTCCCAGTAAATTCATTTGAATTTTTTCAGTAAAGTACAAATTATATTCTGGTATATTTGTGGTAAAATTATATCTATGGATTGATGAAAATAAAGCACAAATAAAAGTGATTAAAAAACTAGTGATGCATGAAGCTAAACTGCTAAAGCAAATTGCGGGAAAAAACTTTCTGAAGTAAAGATGAACAAAAATGGACAATGAAGTCTATGGTTGGAAAACAAGGAACAACGATGACTGGTCACAAAAGTTAACTAAATAGGTCAGGACTTTAACAAAGAATGCGTATTTTTCACAGGGTAGTTCTATCGAACCTCTGGTGACGTCATGACATCAAGAAAAGGCTCAAATTATCTGCGGTTAGAAGACGAGCGACAGTGAGAATCCATATATAGAAGCCTGCCGCGTGTCGAGTGCCGGGGTCTGGTGGCTTTTCTGCTGGGCTCCCGGTACTATATATATATACATATCCATCTATATATATATATATATATATATATATATATATATATATATATATATATATATATATATATATATATATATATATATATATATACATATATATATATATATACATATATACATATATATATATATATATATATATATATATATATATATATATATATATATATATATATATATATATATATACATATATATACATATATACATATATATACATATATATACATATATATATCATATATATATATATATATATATATATATATATATATATATATATATATATATACATACATACATATATATATATATATATATATATATATATATATATATATATATATATATGTATGTATGTATGTTCTCGAAAACAGCTCCATATTTTTTCGAGAAAATTGTTATCTTGGGATATTCTTGCATAAAAAAACGATCTAGATTGGTCAGAAGTCTGAGAAATTCGTTAAGAGCCTTAATTTTGGTATTTGCAAATGATGTCATGTACTATGTTAGTACATCATATAAGCATTTCTTATGACATCATATATGGCATCATACAAGAATTTTCTTATATGATGTCATGCATAGCATAAATAAGATTGTTGAGTTTCCAACGCATCAGTTATTTATATAACATAATGTCTGTTGGAAGGCCCTAAAAACGAAAATTTGCAGTTGTAGTTACTATAAATGGTTTTCTTTGGACCAACACCTGAACTATCAAACGTGATAAGATGTGAAATTCGACAACCTCGACCATCAATTGCGACGACACCAATACGGACAGCTAAAGCAAAGGCCATTGCTAATTTGTTTGAAGTAATCAAAATCCATAAAAGTGTCAAAAATGAAATGAAGAGCAAAGACACTGGCGGTTAGAAGATATGCGAAAACGACAATTAGAGCGTGTTAAAAATAAAAATGAAGAACAAAGACACTAGTGGTTAGAAGATATGTGAAAACGACAAGTAGAGCGTGTTAAAAATAAAAATGAAGAGCAGAGACCCACGCGGTTAGAAGACACGTGACACAATACCGAGCAAGTAAGCAAGTCAAAAGAGAAAATGAAGAGGAAAGAAACACGCGATTGAAAGAATAGTTGCGGTTTTTCAAAAATAAAAATGAAGATCAAACACAAGAGTGGTTAAAAGACATGCGACACCAAGAATCTGAGCAAGTAAAAAATCAAAATGAAGCGCAAATACACACGCGGTTAGAAGAACAGCGGCGGCTTGTCAAAAATCAAAATGAAGAGCAAGACACACGGTTAGAAGACATGCGACACCGAGCATGTGAGCAAGTCAAAAATGAAAATGAAGAGCAAAGACACATGTGGTTAGAAGACATGCGATACCGAACATGTGAGCGAATCAATGAAAATCAACCAGGATAGCGAGACTCAAAACGTGTAAAAATTGAAAATGATAGTTATGATGATTGGGTTTCTGATTTTGACATGGATAACGTCATCAATGCCTACCATACCTATGTTAAAAAAATGAAGGTCGGCGATATGTATTTCATAATGACGAAAGATAAGCCGAGGTAAAACGAACCAAATAAATTGAAAATGATAGTGATGATGATTGGGTTTTGGATTTTGACATGGATAAGGTCATCAATTTCTACCATACCTTTGAAAATCAAAAATATGGACTAGATAAATCGTTGGAAGAAAAAATGTTTTCCCACCACCTGAAAAATCAGGGGCAACGCTATGTTACTTATAGTAAAGGCCATACGGCTCAAATGTTTTTGTGTTTTTTTTTCCAGAGGCACTTCATATGGAAGGGGTTGTCGTAGATACTTCAAAGGAGGCTCATTCAATTGGAAATCGAGAGTTCTAGCGCCCTTTTTAAGGGTCAAAAGTGATTGGAAGGCAACTAACACCCTTTCCACGCTCACCAGTTCCCCAAACAAATCCAATCAAAATTTTGAGATAGCCATTTTGTTCAGCATAGTTGATTTATAGATAGAAATTATGTTTTTGAGAAGAACACTCCCCCAGAGTCTTCAGGGCACGAGTTGTAAGTTATGCTCTGGGGGCATATACGGTTTTTATAGAAAGCTTTGTCGTAGAAACCTCAAAAAGGACACATTCGATTGGAAATTCAAAGGACTAATGCCCATTTCAATATTCAAAAGTGATTGGCGAGCATCTAACCCCTCTCTCACACCCACCTTTTCCCCTAACACATCCAATCAAAATTTTTATATGGCCATTTTGTTCAACGTAGTTGAAAATTAAGAAAATTAGGTCTATGAGGATAACAACCCTTGTCCCCTCGCAGCCCCCAGGTCAAGAGCTGTAAGCTGTGTCCTGGGGGCATATAAGGTGCTGATAGAAAGTTTCGTAGAAACTTCAGAAAAGGCTTATTCGATTGGAAATTTACATGACTAGTTCCCTTGTTATTAGTCGAAAGTGATTGAAAGGCAACTGACACCCCTTCCACGTCCACCATTTTCCCACACACGTCCCCTAAAACTTTTGATACAGCCATTTTGTTCAACGTAGTTGAAAATTATGGAAATTATATGTTTGAGCAGGACACTCCTCCCACAGTCTTCAGGGCAAGGGGTATAAGTCATGCCCTGGAGCCATATTTGGTTCTTATTGAAGGAATGCTCGTATAAACTTCAGAGAGGGCTCATTTGATTGGAAATTTAAAGTTCTAGTTGGCTTTTTAAGCGTCAACAGAATATCAGAGGGTAACCAGCTCCTCCCCCCCCCAAACCCTTTTTTCCTAAATGCATCTGATAAAAATTTTGAGATAGATTTTTTGTTGAAAATAGTTCAAAGATCATATAACGAAAATTCCGGTGTCGACACAACCCTCCAGGGCCCGGGGGCAGGCGTTTTAAGTTACGCCCTGAGGGCATATATGGGTCTTGTGGAAGGGATGCTCGTATTAACTTCAAAGAGGGCTCATTTGATTGGAAATTGAAAGTTCTAGGTCAATTTTGTAGAGTCAAAAGAGATTGGAGGGCAACTAGCCTCCCCCACGCCCCTTTTTCCCCAAATGTATCCAATAGAAATTTTGAGATAGCCATTAAGCTAAAAATTGCTCATAAGTCAGATAACAAAAACTCAGGTGTTGTCACAACCCCCCCCCCAGGGCCCTGGGGCAGGTGTTGTAAGTTATGCCCTGGGGCATATATGGTTTATATGAAGGGGATGCTCGTATAAACTTCAGAGAGAGCTCATTTGATTGGAAATTGAAAGTTCGAGCTCACTTTTTAATAGTCAAAAGAGACCCAAGGGCAACTAGCCCCCCCCCACGCCTTCTTTTTCCAAACCCATCTGATGAAAATTTTGAGATATACATTTTGTTAAAAATAGTTCAAAGGTTGGATAAGAAAAACTCTGTTGTCAATACAACCCCCCCAGGGCCCAGGGGAAGGCGTTCTAAGTTATGCCCTAAGGGCATGCATGGTTATTATGAAAGGAATACTCGCATGCACTTCATAGAGAGCTCATTTGATTGGAAATTGAAAGTTCTAGTTCACATTTTAAGAGTTAAGAGAGTCAAGGGCAACTAGCCCCCCCCCACGTCTTTTTTTTCCCCGAACCCATCCGCAACAAATTTTGAGATAGCCAGTTTTTGGAAATTGTTCAAAAATTAGATTAAAAAAATTACCCCCAGGGCCCGGGGTATAGGCTTTGTAAGTGTTGTTCTGGGGGCGTATATGGTTCTTATGAAAGGGATGCTCATATAAACTTCAGAGAGGGTTCATTCGATTGGAAATTGAAATTTCTAGTTCAATTTTTAAGAGTCAAAAGATATCCAAGGGCAACTAGCCCCCCTCCCAGTCCACACACCCTTTTTTCCCCAAGCCCATCCGATAAACTTTTTATAATAGCCTTTTCATTAGAAATAGTTCAAAGGTCAGATAAAAAAAAACTCCTGTGTCGACGCAACCCCCCAGGGCCCGGAGGCATGCGTTATGAGTAATGCTCTAGGAGCATATACAGTTCTTATGGAAGGGATGCTTGTATAAACTTCGGAGAGGGTTCATAAAATTGAAAGTTCTTGTTCAATTTTTAAGAGCAAAAATATATGGGTGGGCAACTAGCCCCCCCCCCCCTCCACGCCCTAAATGCATCAGATAAAAATTTTGAGATAGACATTTTTTTAAAAATAGTTCGAAGTTCAGATAACAAAAATCTCCGGTGTCAACGCAGCCCCCCATGGCCCGGGTGTAGGCGTTCTAAGTTATGCCCTGGGGCATATATGGTTGTTATGGAAAGGATGCTCGTATAAACTTCATAGAAGGCTCATTCGATTGGAAATTGAGAGTTGTAATTCACTTTTTAAGAGTCAAAAGTGATTAGAGGGCAGCTAGCCTCTCCCCACACTCCTTTTTTTCCCGGAGGCACTTCATATAGAAGGGGTGGTCGTATAAACTTCAAAGGGGGCTCATTCGATTGGAAATCGAGTGTTCTAGTGCCCTTTTTAAGAGTCAAAAGTGATCGGAGGGCAACTAGCCCCCCCCAAGCCCCTTTTACATCTGATAAAAAATTTGAGGTAGCCAATTTGTTAAAAATAGTTCAAAGATCATATAACAAAAACTCCTTTACGTATGGCCATTTCGTAAAAATAGTTTAAAGGTCAGATAAAAAAACTGTGCCGACACAACCCCTCCCCCCAGGGCCCTGGGTAGGTGTTGTAAGTATTGCTCTGGGCATATATGGTTCTTATGGAAGGTATGCTTGTATAAACTTCGGAGAGGGCTCATATGATTGGAAATTGAAAGCTCTCGTTCACTTTTTAATAGTCAAAACAGATGGGAGGGCAACTAGCCCCCCTCTCCACGCTCTATTTTCCTCAAACCCACCGGATAAGAACTTCGAGAGAGCCATGTTTTCAAAATAGTTCAAAGGTCAGATAACAAAAACTCCGATGCCGACACAACCCCCCAGGGCCCGGTTGGCAGGCATTGTAAGCTATGTCCTGGGGTCGTATGTTGTTGTTATAAAGGGGATGCTCGTATAAACTTCAGAGAGGGTTCATTTGGATGGAAATTAAAAGTTGTAGTTCATTTTCTCAGAGTGATAAAAGATTGGAGGGCAACTAGCCCCTCCTGCCCTGCACGCCTTTGGGTTTATCGGATTAATAAACCCATCCGATAAAAACTTGAGGTGACCATTTTGTCAAAAATAGTTCAATCATCAGATATTAAAACTCCAGGGTCGACACATCCCCCCAGGGCCCAGGGACAGGTGTTGCAAGTTATACTCTGGGGATATATATGGTTCTTATAGAAGGGATGCTCGTATAAAATTCAGAAAGGGTTCATTTGACTGAAAATAGAAAGTTCTAGTTCACTTTTAAAGAGTCAAAAGAGACCGAAGGTTAATTAGCCCCCCCCTCCACGCCCTTTTTCCCCAAACCCATCCGATAACAAATTGAGATATTCATTTTGTTAAAAAATAGTTCAAACATCTGATAATACAATCTCCGAGGTTGACACAAGCCCATTTTTTCACTTTGATATTGTTACTTTGAAACCATTTTTGATACTTTGATGAGCATTTCTTTTTTTTTATTTTTTTATGTTTTATTTTGATATAAGGAGTTTTTAAAAACTGGAAACTTTTAGCAATCAACAACGAACAAAAATTAATTAAAAAAAAAAACTTTCCGAAAAATAAGTTTTTCAAAGAAAAGAAAAGAAAAGGCCATTTTAAACTTAAGCTCAGCAGATACAAATACCTGTTAAAATTCAAACTCAAAACGATCAAAAATTACTATTTAAGAATAAATGAAACCCAAAACGAACAGAAATTAAATAAACAATCATAGAAAAAAACATACAACAATAAATAACATAAATTAATAAATTGATATTAAAGCGAATAATGCTTCAATTGAATATGAAGATCAAGCTTAAAATGAAAAAAAAATATTTTGCTATGTAAGCATAATTGAAAATTTAAATAAGCAGAGATTAAATAAACAACCGATGCAAAAAAGAGTGCAATAGATATTAATGTAAATTATTAAATAAATCATAAAACGAGTGAAACTTAAATTGAATATGCAAATAAAGCTTGAAATGAACAAAAATCCCTACAAACAAGAGTTTGGATATGGCCTCCTTCGCTCACTGTAAAAGTCTAAAACCTATTGCGTCATGGCACTTTGTTGAAAACTATATGCGTCTTGAACAGTCTTGGAAAGTATAAACACAATCAAATTGAATATTTGATGTATAATGATATTAACTGTTGAAAGATCCATCCGTTCAAGAATTTATATCACTGTAATTTTATTTTTGTTTTCAATGCTGTAAGAACTGGAAAAGAAAATATTTGTAATATAATTGTTTTTCGGTTAAGCGCCAATGATACAGTAGGCTTTTGGTTTTTATTTACAGTTAAGGAAGGAGGCAGTATCCAAATACTTTTTTGTAGTGAAACTATATTCGTCTTGAACAACTTTAAAAAGAGCTAATGAATTAAACTGAGTATTTAATGTATAATGATATTAATTGCTGAAAGCTCATCAGTTCAAAATGTTATTTTAATTCTAATACTTCTTTTCAATATTATGTAAAAAAAAAGGTATTTGTATTAAAATTTGTCTTCAGTAAAGCGCCAATGAAACAGTAGGTTTTAGACTTTTACAGTGAGAGAAGGAGGTCATACCCATACTCTTGTTTGTAATGATTTTTGTTCGTTTCAAGTTTGACTTTTATGTTCAATTTAAGTTTCACTTGTTTTAAGATTAATTTATTAATTTACATTAATATCTATTGTACGTTTGTTTGCATTGATTGCTTATTTAATTTCTGTTCGTTTTAAGTTTCAATTATACTTTAATAGGAAAATATTTTTTTTCGTTTTAAGCTTCATCTTCATATTCAATCTAAACATTGCTTGCTTTAAAATCTATTTATTCATTTTTATCATTACTTATTGTACGTTTTTTGCTTTGATTGTTTATTTAATTTCTGTTCGTTTTGGGTTTCATTTATTCTTTAATAGTAATTTCTGGTCGTTTTGAGTTTGAATTTTAACAGCTATTTGTATCTGCTGAGCTGGTTTAAAATGGCCTTTACTTTCTTGAAAACTTATTTCGAAAGTTAAAATAGAACAAAGGTTCGGTCATATTTTTTTCATAATGACAAAGTACAAGCCAAGAGAAGAAGATTTGACCCACCTCCTGAACAATTAAAAGAAACAAAGATGGTCGTTAATGCCTTCATACCTTTGAAAATCAAAAACCTGGACTAGATAAATCTTTGAAAGAAAAAGATATTTTTGTCCCGCCGCCTGAACAATTGAAAGAAACAAATATTTGTCAATATGTCATTCATAATGACAAAAGACAAGCCGAGGCAAAAGCTAAAGGTCCAATAAAAAATGTAATTTTACAAAGGCACCACTTCTAATTTAAGGTCCATTTCGTCGTCATGTCGTCAAGAAAAGGCTCAAATTGTCTTGCGTTTAGAAGACAAGTGACAGTAAGAATCTATATATAGAAGCCTGCCGCTTGCCGAGTGCCGGGGCCGGGCGGCGAAGTCACCGTGCTCCCGGTACTATATACATGTATATATACATGTTTCTCAATATCAACAATCTTCCTTCACAGCTCTTTTAAACCCTCTAAATTGGTTGGCTAAAACCAAAAAGTAGAACCAAGTCAGAGCATAGTCTCACTGAGAGTGTAACAAGTTCCTACTACAAGAGGGTATTTGATATAACATCACCGTGAAATATCATATATTTTCTATATCTGCTGATTGTCTGTTGATTCTTGTAGTTCATCTTAACTTGTACCTAGTTCTTTACCCTTTAGTTTTATTTAACCTTCTGTTTGGATTCTTTTAGGTCCACCAAAGAAAAGCTCAATCGATGCCCTTATTCCGTTGAATATCCTGGATGATCGTCCGCCCAGCAAACTTGACGGTTAGTTAATCATTTTCTTTATTTCTTAGTGATCTTTTTCCCCGAGCCAATATTATTCCTCCTCCCCTCTTTTAGACCTCTAAATTTATGGTGTAAAATAAGAAACTTAAACCAAACCACATCAGTGTTGAACTGAGAGTGTGACAAGCTCTAAATAGACAACTGAATCTGCCTTTCTAACCTCAAGGCAAACTATAATAAATAAAAAACTAAAACCAAACCACATCAGTGTTGAACTGAGAGCGTAACAAGCTCTAAATAGAGAACTGAATCTGCTATTCTAACCTCAAGGAATTGTTGTGTATTTTCATTGGACCATCTTGTAATTGGGTTAAATTAACTTGTATTTAATCTAAAGTTGTTTTAGTTTTCTTTTAGTCTTCAGTATCGTTTCTTTCAGGTCCACCGATGAAAAGCTCCCCTGAAGCTCCTACTCAACTAAAAGTTCTCGACGTTCGTCCGCTCAGCAAAAATGAAGGTTAGTTAGTTTCTTCGTTTTTATTATTTTTTTCCTATTTAGGTAAAAGCAAATCTAAATATTTATACTTCATGTTTCTACCTCTATCTAAACGGGAGGGGCAGAAATTTTCTTTTTTATTATTATTATCAGCGTAAAGGGCGCCAGTCATGAATTTTTTTTTTTTTTTTTTTTTATACTTGAGCCTGAAAATATGCTCTAGTTTTTAAATCTATTCTCGTTTGGAAAACCCATTAATCTCCTAGCCAAGGATTTCGTAATATGTCTCCTCCTTTATTTCTTATATTTCTTTTTATCTCAATTTTTGTCAACATCTGTACTCCATCATAAAGATCTAGATCTTGAATTTAAATAAGCAGCCCAAATTAGGAATGGGGGTAATTAAAGATTTTACAATAGAGAAGGTGTCAGAAATACTAAACAAACTATGTGTCGGTATCCAACTTTTTCAAGTGAGGAGCTCTTTCACACCAATCTAAGGAGTATAAAGATATTCTCGCCCCACTGTCTGTAAGCGTGGGTCTTGAGATTATTTCTATTGCCCTCTTTTTAAAAATCATTTTCAAAAGAAGAGCAAAGGGGCATGTTAAAACCAGCGACGAGCTGAAATAAAGTCTTGTAATAATTCAAAGCTAAACAAAAACAGGTATTAATGTCAATAAATAAATTATTCCCAAAACGAACAGAAATTAACAAAAACAAAAACAGGCATTAATGTCAATAAATAAATTATCCCCAAAACGAACAGAAATTACCTCAAACAGGAGTATGGTTAATATATTAGATATAGTATAAAGATATTCTCGCCCCACTGTCTGTAAGCGTGGGTCTTGAGATTATTCCTATTGCCCTCTTTTTAAAAATCATTTTCAAAAGAAGAGCAAAGGGGCATGTTAAAACCAACGACGAGCTGTCGGTCTTCTGAAGGTCAGAGTACGGTCGGTTTGCTACAGCAAAGTATATTTTAGTTTTCTTTTCTGACATTAATGTATCAAAAAGGATGAAAAAGACTGCCAGGAAGGAATGTCATTATATATTAAACAATCAGTCTACTTTCTTTAATGCTTTTCTGTAGGCTTGGTAATTATGGTGGTTTTATTTTTTCTTTGTTGTTAAGTATTTGACAAATAAAAGCCGCACTTTTCAAAATATATAAAGATTTCAGTTAATTTCAAATGACATTCAATCCATTAGAGGTTTAAAGAGGCAGGGAAGGGGACAGGTACGTAATCCTTGAATAGCCCTGAAATATCATGCTTGTATATTATTTTTCATGTTATAACAAATAAAGATACACTGCTCAAATTCCAAGTTTTATTTATTCATTGGTAGTAATTTTTCTACTTAATAATTAAGTGTTTAAGCTAGTTGTTTCAATATTTGACAGAATAAGGAAAATCAGTTCGAACTTTTGAATAATAAAAATTTAGGCAACAATTTTAACAATAGTCTTGCTATTGAATTTTAGGTGGACGGAGGCGTTAGTTCAAATCGGTTAAGAATCCACAAAATGTTTGGCTTTTTATTAAAAAAAGAGCTGGTTAATGAGCTCCACTAAAAAAAGTACCTGTAAGTTTTAACTGAAGACGTAAAGCCCTCCCGAAGTTCAAAATTCTATTCGATCTTGTTGTGCAAAAATTATCTTTTTACCTTGATTGGAGACAAAAAAAATTAGCCTTTTGCCCTAGAATCAAAACTTTGCCCTAGGATAAATTCAAAACTAAATTTGAAGTTCTTTTGCCCTCCACCCTTCCTTTCTCCAACACTACTTGAAGGTTTCGATTTTATTCTCTAAAGCGTTCTCAAGACATGGCTGTCATGCTATTTCGATGGCCTGAAGACGTATAGTGTCTTCCGTTTTGCCTACACCCGAAGTTTGAAATCCCCTCGAGTTGTCCACCTTGCCTTCTGATACTTTAGTACATTTGTCGTTTCCAAAGTTTAATCTTAGAGGACTCTGGGAATCTTGGCCTAGCAAACAATCCCCCAAGAACTCGCTCAAAATACAACTAATCAGGAACCAAAAGTTTTTTCGTCCATTTTCAGGCTCCTCTCGTTTCAACAAAATATAACGTTTTCTTTGCCCACTGAATGTTGTCTGAAATTTTGAGCTAATTCGTCACTCAGGATTAAGTATGCTTCACTTTTCCGTTATATAAAAAATTTATAAATAATGCGCAATTTCAGTAAGGAAGGGAAGCAACAAAAGGGTATGTGAGGGGGTTGATTGTCCTTTAATCCATTTAGGCTCTTAAAATTCTTTGACTCTTAGAAGGCCACTAGTACTTTTGGTTTATCTTATCGTTTAGCTCTACACTTCCTCCTAAGTTGTAATGCAAAGTCTCCTCTCCCCTTTTTATCATTTAGTATTCGTTTAAAGTGTCGACTTAATGTCCTTAACCATTCCTGAGATATTGCAGATATAACATTTTGGCGACCATATGTAGTGTCTATATAGTGTGTTTTGAAGCATCTTACTACTTAACCATTCATAAACATAAATATCTCATAAAAGCTTAAAGTGCAAAAGCATTATTTTCATCTGATTTAGAGACTAAGACTGTTTATCTCCCTCCCCCATTACTAAATTTGAAATCACTTTTCCCCATCCTTCCTTTTTCCTTTTACAACAGTACCTGAAACTTCAACTCCATCGGCCAAGCATTTACCATGATTTTGCAAAAAGGCTGCTTCAATAGCCTGTGCACACATAGTTTATTTAATTTACTTATGTCTTTTAAGATTTGAATACACAGGAATCTGGCCATTGTGGTCTGACTCATGCTAGCGTGGCCTAAGATACCAGACCTCACACTATGATAAAATTCAGTGCTTTGACATTCTAACAATTAGACATAGGGTATTGATAAGCTAAATAGATGAGATAAGATATGCTTCTTTAGATAAGCCATCTTGAATTAAGTTTCGTTAATTGTTAATAAACTAGAGTATGATGAAAGAATATATAATTGAGGTAGCATCTTGAGTAGAACTATGGTTGCAGCCAGCTCGAACCTAGAAGAGTGGAATATAAAATTATAGAATAGTTTAAATTAAAAGAGTATTGTTTGCCTCCACTTAGATTACTCTTGCACTCTTCCTCGCCCAAAAGCCAAGCAAAAATAAGCTCCCGAAATTCCCATCCTTCGTATATGTACAACATTCAAACAAACGGCGTTAGCCCATGTTTTCCCAGAAAATAAATTGATGTCTGGCCTCCGAGGTTGGATAATATTTGTCAAAAAGCAAGTTTCACAATATGTTCTTATATTGCTATTTTAGTCGTTAAGCGTTGTAAAGCTGAGCTTTTCATGTCATCAGCTGTTGTATTAATGATATCTTGGGCTAAAAGGCTTTTGAAATCCAATTATTATGGTCTCTCTAAATCACAGTTTAAAATTAACTTGACTCCCTCTCCCTCTGGCTGCCTGTCAACTCGATTCCTTTAGCCATTCATGTGATGTTGTAAATAATTTAAAAATTCTCGTGTCCATAGAATTGATTTATTCAATCCTGTGGTACGCTTGTCGTTTCCAGAGTATTCTCTTCGGGAACTCCGTGAATAGAAAACAATTTGTACAAAATACCCCCCCCTCTTCCATGATAAAATTATATGTGTAAAAAAGTAGTCAACTTACGTGATTTACAGCTTTGGTCTCAGGGGTTGTAGGGAAGGGGGAGTCATGCCATCCCTTGATGCATATTTGTCGAAACTGTTGGCTACTCTGAACGAAATGACTCAAAAATTTTTGATTGAATGTATTTTGGGGTGGAAGGGGGGCAAAAAAGGAAACGGTAGGAGGGGTCTATTCCCTCCTAACACTTTTGACTCTGTAAAAGGGCACTAAAACTTTCACTTTCCAGTTGAATGACCTGTAAAGTTTTTTGGAACATCCCATCTATACAACATAGCATGGAGAGAAAACAAATATCTAATGATAAAAATTATGCCAAGATAAGATACAACAATACGCTAGAGTGCATGGTTCTCAGGTCACCTATCCATAGAAGGGAAGTTAAAGAGAAAAACATCTAACTAGATATCAGGGTTGACACAAGGTCCCTATATTACCTGATAAATCAATCCATTATCTTTGTATACTGGTCAATGACTTTTACTTAACTTGACTTACTTGACTTAAGGCTTACTCGGCAGCGTCGCTAGCGTAGAGGGAACCAAACGTGAGCACCGTTATTCGTTTCCAGAGTGGCTTGTTTTGGGTGAGGGTAGGAGCTTTGTTGGGGTCGATGCACCGCGCAGTGAGTCAACCGTTGATGATATCCGCTCATCTGGTATATGGTCTGCCTCTGGGGCGTTTCCAGTCGTTTGCAGTTGGATCAAAATCGGAGATAAGTCGGGCATGGGTTTGAGCGGGTTGGCGAAGTAAATGACCGTACCATCGCAACGATCGGGACTCATGCTGTTCGGACAGGGATTACAATTCAAAGGACCATAGGATCTCCACGGTCCGTACCCTGTCAAACCATTCAACGCGTTCGATTTTGTGGAGGTGTTTTGTCTGTAAAGCATCTACCTTCATCATCTGCGACTGAGCCAAAGGCTAAATCTCTGACTAGTACAACACAGCACTTGCCACAGAGGCAGAGTAGATACAATCTTTCGTGAGACGGCTGATATGGGGGCTGTGGAATATCGTTCTCAAAAGACGGCCAAAAATGGCATTCGCTTTTTCCACCCTTGCCGATATCTCTGCATCTAGATTTCCATTTGATCAGACAATTGAACCAAGGCAGGTAATCTGCTTGACTAACTAGACATTTTTCCCCAAATAATTCTGTAGATGTCTGGGGGCTGCACGGTGTGTTGTGCACAGGAATAATTTTGGTCTTAGTCCAGTTTAGATTTAAACAAAGTTTTTCTGCAGTAGATGCTAGCGTTTCCTGGGCAGTAATGATGTCACCGAGATTTTTGCATACTAATTTAACCTCGTCAATGAAGTCACTATCCGACAGAACTCTTCCTGCAAAATTGATGCCAAACGGATGCGCCGGCAGTGTTCTGTTGAGAACATGGGCCATGACACAGTTGAAGAGTTCGGGAGCAGCAGCGCAGTCCTTCCGAACCTTTTTTCTAATTTGAAAAAGTGATGAGAGCGGGCCATTTACGATGACAGTGCTTTTCAGTCTCATTGTATAGCTGTCTTATTCTTAGGCACACCAGCAGATTGAAGGATCAGCCGCAGTGACTTTTTGTCGACAGAGTCGAAAGCGGATCAAAAATCGACGAAGGCAATATATGCCTTTCTTTTACATTCTAGAGTTCTCTCTATCAGCTGTCTAATTGTATTGATTTGCTCAGTAGTGGACCGACCCAACATGAACCCAACTTGCTGATGGTGACGAGGGGGTGGAGGTACTTTGTTGCCCGCTTGAGGAGCAGGATGGCGAAGAGACTGCTGGTTATCGAGAGCAGAGTTACGCCACGATAGCTAATACATTCTGCTTTACTTCCTTCCCTCTTGTAGACTGACGCAATTAAGCCTTCTTCGAGTGTGATAGGATCATTTCAGAGCGACACACAGTATTAAACAGCACTTGCAGTAGGAGGGTCATGGACGGATGACCATTCTTCAGGAGTTCTGATGTCTTGCCACATACTCAATGACTGTGGTTATTAAAAAAAATATTTATTCTTATGCTTATGTTTTTAAGGTAATTTTAATTGTATATTTTATGTTACTGATATCACAACTGGTGTAAGACTGAAAAGCTTTCCAGATTAGTCTGTTGTTACCAGGCTGCGGGGCTAATTTTGACTCCTAAATCAATACTCTTTTGTTTTTTTATACTTGGCTTTTGTGTTTCAGATAGTTCGTGGTAACGAACTGTACGTAAGGAACGATCCTTCTCAATAGTAACCGAAACTCTAAAAAATTCTGATACCAATAGACACATCAAAAGGATCAGATTTCTATGCTTATTTCAAATATGTAAGTTTCATCAAGTTTAATCCTATCCATCAAAAGTTATGTGCCTGAGAAAATTGACCTTATTTTCGAAAAAAGGGGGAAACAACCCCTAAAAGTCATGGAACTTTAATGAAAAGCACACCATCAGATTCAGCGTGTCAGAGAATCCTACTATAGAAGTTTCAAGCTCCTATTTGGAAAAATGGGGAATTTCGCTTTTTTTTGCCAGATGAAAGATCATGGATACGGGTTTTTTTTTTTTTTTTTTTTCAGGGTGATTGTATCTACCCAGTGGCTCTAGGATTTTGCGGGAGGGCTCATTCGAACAGAAATTAAAAGTTCTAGTGCCCTTTTTAAGTGACCAAAAAATGGAGTGTAACTAGACCCCCTCCCACGCTCATCTTTTTCCCGAAGTCACCCGATCAAAATTTTGAGAAAGCTATTTTGTTCAGCATGGTTGAAAAATAAAATAACTATGTCGTTGAGGATGACTTAATCCCGCACAATCCCCGGGGGGAAGTCTGCAAGTTATGAATTTTGCCCAATGTTTACATATAGTATTGGTTATTGGAAACTATACACAAGTTCTCAGGGGGATTTTTTCTGGTAGTTGGGGGAGTGTTCGTGGTTACATCAAAGGATCTTTCCATGGAGGAAGTTTTCATGGGGGAAGGGACATTTCTATGAAGGGGCCGCCAGATCTCCCAGCATTATTTAAAAAACGATCAGAAATTAAATAAAAAAAAACAATTTTTTCAACCGAAAGCACGGAGCAACATAAAAACTTAAAAAGAACAAAAATTATTACGTATATGATTGGGTTTGCCCCCTAGTCATTACCTTGCTCTTTACGCTAAGGTTATTTTTGTACTTTCATCATAGCTACTTATTCTAATTAATGGCCTTTTTGATTAAGGCGTCATTCTTAAATAATTGGAATAAAATTTGAACTTTAGCGTAAAAAGCGAGGAATTGACTTGGGGGTGAACCCCCTAATATACGTAATAAAAACATACGAATATAGAAGTTCGTTACGTAAGTTAATTCGCAAGTTACGTCAGATCAAAATATCGAGAAAGCTATTTAGACAAAAAGTAAAGTATATTTTCATTAATATGCAAACTTTGTTTTAATTATTCATGTCCGGGGAGCCAAAATCAAAGCTGCATAAATTCAAAAATGTTCAGAAATTAAATAAAAATGCAAATTTTTTTAACTGAAAGTAAGGAGCAACATTAAAACTTAAAACTAACAGAAATTACTCCGTATATGAAAGGGGCTGTCCCCTCCTCAGCGCCCCGCTCTTTACACTAAAGTTTGACTTTCTCACAACTCGACTTTTTAAAACAATAAAAAACTTTAGCGTAAAGAGCGGGGCGTTGAGGAGGGCAGACCCTTTCATATACGGAATAATTTCTGTTCGTATTAAGCTTTAATGTCGCTCCTTATTTTCAGTTCAAAAACTAGTTTTTTTTATTTTAATTCTGTAAAACGCTAGTTTTCTATAATCCTAAAAACATAGGGAAATGTAATTAGTTAAGGTTTATTTCTTCTAGTTTTATTGATATATGTTAGATAGACTTTGAAGCAATAATTTTTGTTCTTTTTAAGTTTCAACTTCGCTCTTTACTTCCCTCAGAATTTTTTTTTTTAATTAATCTTTATAAAAGACATTAATTATTTGGAATGATTCAGCATTTCTGATAAGTAAAACCCATTCTAGTTAGATACGATCGACACTATCATCAAAAATCATTATTACTGGCGTATTTCTTTTTGCTAGGTCAACAATATTGTTCATCATGCGCGTTTAGTTGTTTTATAAGGTATCTTTTATCCTAGTTTTTTCATAGAATTTTATTGCAGAGGCCACCCTGGAGCCCAGTGTAAACACTGAAGTACCCAAAAACATCAGTGGAAACCTACACTTTAAATGCAGCCCCAGCCCGTTTGAATTGAAAGTTTCAGACGATGAATCTTCTCCTAGTCCAACTTGTCCTGATCTTGGTTTGTATGCTTGTGGCCTATCCTATTCGTAACGAAATTTCATGAATTAGTTTCGATTAACAATATTTATTTAGTTTCGATTAACAATATTTATGAGACCGATGAGATATGTGTATTTTTTCAACTTAATCCAAATCTACTTATTTTCCTTGTTCATTCAAATTTTGTTGCTGTTCAAAGCTGTGCAAAGACGGTTAAAAAAATGAGATTTTATTGTGGTTTGATTTTAATACCGAAAGTGCCTGGTTCGAAAATGTCTATGATTTTTAAATTGGTGTATATCAGTATGCGTTTAAGAATACGTAATATGCTTTATAGCCTTTTATTATGAGCTTAAAAATAGTAAAATTATATAAACTTTATTGGTAAAATTAGAAAAAAAACAGTGAAGAAATAAGGCGTTTATGGCAATGATTTCAAAGATAATAATTTACTATTGTAGATTGTCAAAGCTAAAATGCAATCTAAGTCTAACAATTTTTTCAATGATAGATGAAATAACTTAAGTCTCTTTTTCTTGTTTAATTGTTTTTTTATATATATTATAACTCTTTGTGCAAATTTTTGGAAAGTGTTTGGGGGAGGGAGCTATTAAAGGAAGAAACTTTCTAGTTCATGCTGCTTGTTATATAGATTTGTTTTGCCATTAGAAAATCTATTGAGGAAGACACTTCCTATTTTCGCGTGCACATTCTAAACTGTTATTTGAAATTCGATTTTCCTTTCTAAATCTGTGTTTGCTGTCTCTTGCCACTCTCCCAAGCACACACCCACCCAAACAAAACGTCAATACTTATGTATTGAGTGCTTTCCAGTTAAACTGTTGGGCTTTGGAGGGCAGTCTGCGTAATTCATTGATAAAAACGCTTCAGCTATGATCATAGGTTGGGCGAGTCAGCTTTCCAGATACCAGCAACTCTGGTTAGGTATACCATACTCCTCTTATCAGTGTGGTAGCTTTTTCCGGTAATATAGTTTTCTCTTTTTCATTAGGAGCCGTGGAATACAGGTGTGAGTATGTATGAATAACTTTTCCTTAAAATGTTTAGGAGGGAGATGCTGTTACATAACAACTAATTGATCGTACACCTTACAAACCTTAATCGTTATTGGTCGTTATATCGATCAATAACTTAATTATACATCGATCGTTAATATCTAACCTTACAGGTTGGATATTATTCACAGAAAACACAAAGCAAATATATAAATATAAATAAGACAAACGGGTCTATGACCAGTAAATGAAAACAAAGAAAAAAAATTAACGAATGTTTCGCCCGTATCTAACAAGGCGTCTTCAGCGTAGAGAAAAAAATAAACTAAAACTAAAATAGAATAACCTAAAAATATAATATACAATTACTTAACATTTACAATTT
Organism: Artemia sp. Qi Xiang Cuo; assembly: GCF_049724085.1. Classification (NCBI taxonomy): domain Eukaryota; kingdom Metazoa; phylum Arthropoda; class Branchiopoda; order Anostraca; family Artemiidae; genus Artemia; species Artemia sp. Qi Xiang Cuo. Next base: position 44,186,130 of record NC_142804.1, on the reverse strand, counting down.
GAAGCTACCTTCGTGAAATCACCTCACAAAAGTAACTGGATTAAACATTCTAAAATAACAAATGAACAAATGTTATTGCGACATAATTTTATGCAAAGCTTTTGATGCTGCTATTCGCTTAGGTTTATTATTTGAACTAACCCCTGGGAACATTTTGCAAGGCTTTATTTTTTTTTATATTTTCTTTGTGTTTTCTGTTATGGCTGGCCAGTTGGCTTTAGATCTTTTATATTATTCACTAAGGACAAGTTCAAGGCTTAGGACAATTATTTTGGAAGATATATTAAAATAATACTTCCCGAGATAGGATTATTTCACCCAAGGAAAACTAAACTTTAACATTACACAATAAAGTTCTAATGTAATTGCTATAAAATGACCCTTTCCCTTGTTGAATCTCCTTCCCCGCCTAAAAATCGAATCCCGGCTACGTTCCTGCTCTTTTTTTTTTTTTTTTCCTTTTTTTTTAATGTCAGTTTGTCACTAAAACACATAAAATGCATTAAGGGTACCTTTATAAATATTATTTCGCATACGAAACTTAGAACCTAATTTATGCATCAAATGTTGATCTAACTTATGTTGCTTAGTGCTGTTTTGTTTTCGTATGTTTTAAATATTTCTTTTTGTGCATGGGGAGGCGCAACTGAAAAATTTCAGGGTTAAGCTCTCGGACTAAATTACTATAATTAGCCCAAAAGAATAACTAAAATTGTATTGCCTTCAAAAGTAGAGAGAACAATTGCTATGGAGTTTTTTGGTATTGGATAACTGCTTTTTTGTGCAAAAAGAATTAAAAAAATAGCTACTAACTGAGGTGGGTCTCAATGTTAAATAGCTACTAACTTTTCCATCGATAGTGAAGCAAACCAGATTCGGAGGAAGTACGTTGTTTTAGCTAGTTAAAATTGAATTGATGGTTTACATTAAATTTTGTTTAAAATTTTCTGAAATATAGTTAAAATGAAAGGATAATTAATTTAAAAAAAAACTGAAAAATGAAGATAGGTGTAAATAATTACTAACTTTTCCATAGATAGTGAAGGAAACCATATTCGGGGGAAGTACATTGTTTTAGCTAGTTAAAATTGAAGTGATAGTTTAAATATTTGTTTAAAATTTTCTGAAAGATGGTTAAAATGAAAGGAAAATTAATCTTAAAAAAGCTGAAAAATGAAGATAGGTGTAAATAACTACTAACTTTTCCATCGATAGTGAAGGAAACCAGATTTGGAGGAAGTACGTTGTTTTAGCTAGTTAAAATTGAATTGATAGTTTAAATATTTGTTTAAAATTTTCTGGAACATTGTTTAAATGAAAATATAATTAATAAAAAAAAGCTGAAAAATAAAGATAGGTGAACACAAAAAAATATGAGCTTAAAAAGTGACAGATGGGCGTATTTTGTTTTTTTTTCAACTTTTTTGGAGCTTTTGCTATTTTATGGACTTTTTATTAGGGTAATTTCTTATTGTTATTAGCACTAGAGATGTCTTGGCGAAGGTCCTTGCCAAAACCTCAGCTTTTGTCTCGATGTTCCCATTTCACTGGCTGAAAATTTTCGGCATTAAAATTTTCTTTTCCTCTTAACAGTTTTGCGTCCTTCATCTGCTACATACTGGAAAGCTAGATGATGGTTTCCTTGCAAACCTATAGGGAACAGTTATTGGTTCCCAATAGTGTGAACTTACATAATTTCTTTTTCATTCTCCTATTCTTTTGACTTAAGGTGTTTTTTATGTAATTTTCAGTTTATTCGTGTTACTTTGGATGGTTGTTAGGCATTTATCCATGAGGGGCCAATTGCATTAACCCCCTTATTTTAATTTCTTAGATTTAAATTTCTTTGATCTTGAGCATAATGCTTCATATTCTTTGTATGTTTCTGAAACAACAGGAAGAACCTATTAATCCACAAAATTAGTATTTCTGTGCTATTAATTGATGATTTGGTGTCAAACACCTTAACCAGATAAAAAAAAACTAGCAAGACTAAAATTATCAGCGAGAACTTTGTTTGCTATCGAGTTTATGTAAGATGTCTTAAACAATAAGTAGAACAACAGGGAAATTTGTATACAAGACAGTGGAACGCAACTTTAAATGAATATTTCGACCCTATATCCAAGGGCTGTCCTCAGCAACATAAACAAAGAAAAAAACAATATAAAAGAAACTCACATTAAAATTCGATCATTAAAACTGAAAAAAGTTTTTTTTAATTTTCAAAACAGCCCTAGCATCATTACTTTTATTAGTTTAGGCAAAAAACACGCTAATATTATTGTTCAACAAAAAATTTTAGAATCTTGCAGAAATGATAATCTTATTCCTAAGTCTTTAAGATATAAATTTCATTTAAATACCCGGAAAAAAAGCGCCATTCGCGCAAACATTACATTTAAAAACTCTAGACCACATTATTAAGAACAAAAAAAAACGACATATTATTTCCTCAGAAAGAAAATCTCTTGAAAAATTTTTATGTGAAAATCTGTCCAGAGTCCTGGTTGAGCTATCCTTGAAGTCTAGATCTTGAAGATGCTAGGGCTGTTTACAAAAAATTTTAAAAACTTTTTTTCAGTTTTAATGATCGAATTTTAATGTGAGTTTCTTCTTCGTTTGTATTGCTGACGACGGCCCTTGGATATAGGGTCGAAATATTCATTTAAAGTTGCGTTCCACTGTCTTGTATACAAATTTCCCTGTTGTTCTACTTATTGTTTAGGATTTTATGATGGAAAGGCAGTGTGGTCTACGTCGCTATTTACGTAAGATGTCGTCAGTCATCTTTTTCGTTCCTACAACCCGATTGATCTGGAGACAACAATTTATGGAGTCCAAATTATAATAAAGTTGAGCATTTATACACTCATCTTGAATACGTGGCGTGGTGGACAAAATAGAAATAGATCAGTAACTTAATGGGTCAATCATTGTACTAACCTGAAGAACTGAATCAATCTCGGTGAATTTTAAATATTCTGGAAACAATACAAATGATTCGACGTTAATAAGACAAGTAAAAACTTCTGAAGTTTTTAATGAAGTACTAAAATTCAGATCGTGAAGGACCTTGAAAGATCCATTTCTTTTTTTATCTGCGCCGGTAATTCCTGTGATATATCAATACCCTACAATTTGTTGGAGATTCGATTTACAGTAGTTTAGCCGAGTCTCAATAAGACCGATAACCATTAAAATGAAAAGTTCAGATATCTTAAAAAATTATCGGAGGAATTCAGTTCGTCGCAATTTGGGTGGAAAATTTTATATCTTCCATGTCACCATCAGTAACCTCAAAATAAATACCATCTCTACGGAAATATTGTAATTTATAAATGCATAATGCCCAGCTACCCCAGAATCATACATCTTATTCTGGTACTTCATTACTTTTATGCGTGGCATGGCAAGGAAAATATGACCGTCTCTCATATGTCTTAAAATGTATTGCATTCGACTATTAACGGGGGAATAGAACAAAAATTGTAGTTAAGAGTGGAGAAAGTTTATCTGAAAAACTCCAAAGATTTTTATGATTTTCAGAGTACATGAGCCGAGGGCTATCCTGAGGAGGCTTCGTTTTCATTATCACAAAGAAATTCTTTAATCTGTGGTATTTGGTTCTTTTTGTAAATAAATCTCATGCTTATTGCACATTCCTACCATCAGGACCACCCATCACTGGCTTTTCATTTGTAAAGGAGGAGCACAAGAATGATAATGATGTACCTAATATACCTAACGATGATGTTCCTAATCCTGTTAAATGGACCTGTACTGATGTATATGACTACTTTGTCAAAGCTGGATTCAAAAGGGAGGCTGAGACTTTTAAAGCAGAAGTAAGTATGCGAAACTGGGTTGCGTGTTACAATCTGTTCTATATTTGCCGGTTTTAATAAAATGAACCAAGTCTATTTTCGAAATTTCTATGATACCCATGCTCTGATGTAGCTTAAGTATATTATTTCTCCGTTTCCATATAAAGCAAGCCCTAATCCATCGAGGATTAATTTTGTTACCAAGCTGAGACAAGCCCACTTAGGAGATAAGATAAGATATTTTTTTCAAAAAATGTCTATCACTAGCCCCGAAGGGCCGAATTTGCCTTTCGGAGTCATAAAACCTAAAAAAAAATCAAAAAAATAAAATAAAAATTGCACAACAACTAAAAAACTAGCTATTCAATGCCAAAAACAACAATATCAGATAGGCAGTCATTCATTGCTAAAAAAAAAGCGGCAAAATGTAAGAAAGTTAAAAAGGTAAAAACTAAAGCAAAGCTAAAAATGAGTGAGATAAAATAAGCGTTAAAAAGGTTTAAAAGAGAATATATAAACAAGGGGGAGAGAACAAAAGAATCACGCAAGAACATAGAGAACATAAAACTTGGGTATCACCAGTACCAAAGAAAAAAAAAGAAAACAAAGGAAAACTAGCGGTTTATTCGATCAGTAATGAAGGGGACAAAGGTTTTTTCATACCTGGAGGTAAAGCAACGGATGGGGGACAAGATAGGAGCGGGTTCAGAAACAGTACGTGGGAGGGAGTGTCTTTTGGGGAAAATGTTTTCCGTGTGAAGGTTTATTATTGTATTTTTTGCAAAACGGAGGCACAACATTCCTCTCCTGTGCTCAAGAGTTTGCAACTTGGCCTTTTAGAAGGAATGAGTATGGTACTTGGCCTTAGTTTCTTCAAAAATTGTTCTCATGGCTCTTTTTTTGAATAGATTCAATTTTTTCTGATTCATCACGGGAGATGCCAGGATGCCAAACTGGACAAGCATATTCAAGATGCGGGCGGACAAAGGAAGTATAGATCCTTAAAGAATGGGAAGGGGGGACGTTAAATTTATTCAAGAGCTTAAGGAGAGACATGGACGAATGGACAATATCTTAAACTGGAATCGTGGAATCTTTAATATGGACAATATCTTGGCTTTATTTTAGGCTTTTGTTCTCACCTTATACTAGAATTTTATCGCGCTTGTTATAGCAAATTCGTCTTGCAATTTGTTTTATTTTTTTCTGCAGAATCATAGCCAAAAGTAAGCAATGGAGTTTTTGTCACATCAATTTAAAAAGTAGTCCTTAAAGCTGTTTTTCCGGAATTGCTTCTATCTTTTAACAAAATTTCTAATCTGACTTATGTTCAGAAATTGAGGCTGTTTCTGATGCTCATAGTGTAAACATACGTATGGCGAATGGAAAAAGAAAATGAGTCACAGGATTCGAAATATAGCCATGAAAAAATTTTGCCAATTTTTTATTGTGAAGAATTATTTAAAAATCAAAATACTGATGAGACCCTTTTGCAGCTAATTAAATAAACAAAAACACTTTTTTCCAACTAAAAGTAAAGAGCAACATTATAACTCAAAACGAACAGAAATTATTACGTATAAGAGGGCAACCGCTCTTTACGCTAAAGTTTGACTTTGTGTTCCAATTATTTAAGAATTTCTGCTGAAACACAAGGATCGCTTAATAAAGAACAATAAGCTTTTTAAAAGTTATAAAAAAAATTAGCGTAAAGAGCGTAGATATTGAAATTGGGAAACCGCCCTCTTATACGTAATTATTTCTTTTAGTTTTAAGGTTAAATGTTGCTCCTTACTTTCAGATGAAAAATAACTTGTTTTTTTTATTTTAATTTCTGATCGTTTTTTAAATAGTGCCGGGAAATCCGGTTCCCCTTCCATGGAGAATTCCCTTCCTCCACGAAACATTCCTCCATTAAAAGATCCTCCACGTAACTCCGTTGCCTCCAGAAAAACCCCCCTTCTGAAAAATTTCTGTATACTTCCCAATAACCAATACTATATAGAAACAATGGGCAAAGTTCAAAGCTTGCAGCCTTTTCCCCGGGGACTGTGGAGCATCAAGTCATCCTCGAAGACGTAGTTATTAGATCTTTTCACTATGCTGAACAAAATGACTATCTCAAAATTTTGATCGGGTGACATTGGGGAAGAAAGGAGCGCGGGAGGGGGTTTTTCTGCCTCCAATATTTTTGTCACTTGAAAGGGCACTAGAACTTTTGATTTTTGATCAAACGAGCCCTCTCCTGATCTTTTAGGATCACTGATTTTATACAATCACCCCTGGTTGATACGAAATTCTGGCAACAAAAAACGCAAAATTCCACATTTTTGTAAATAGAGTTCATATTAGGTTCTCTGACATGCTGAACCTGATAATGGGATTTTCTTTAAGATCACTTGAGTTTTCGGGGTTGTTTCCCCCCTTTTTCAAGAGTTGGACAAATATTTTCAGGCTCTTAACTTTTGATGGGTAGACTTGGTGAATTTTATATATTCTGAATAAGCATCAAAATTCGATTCTTTTGATGGGTCTATTGTTATCAAGACAAGAGTTTCGGTTACTATTGAGCCGCATCGCTCCTTACTTATAGTTCTTTACCGCAAAGTGTTCGAACACAAAGATGAAACGAATATCGGTAGTTTAGTTAGCGTCCTAAAAGGAATATTTTCCAAGGCCCAGAAAATGTCAGTAGAAAGCTACTATATGTTTGCTTTTTGTTAGCGATTTCAAATTATTTGCTATCAATCTTTAGAATAAAAGGCAAAACTCCTGTACAACAAAAATAATCCAAACAAACCAAGAGAAAAAAGGGAACATTTTGAAAAGTTATGCAAGACATTCCTAATTTAAAAAGATAGTAACAAATTTTCGCCTAATAAACAAGGCCGAGACGGCTATGTTATTGTCGAACTCACTCACCTCGAAAAAAAGACTTAAACAATTTTCTTATTGTTTTCATTGACAATTTAGGACTTCCTAATTGCAGAGTAATTAAAAAAAAACATCTGCTAAAAATGGGTGTGAGTGGCAGTTCTACATATAAAAGCAAACACCAGCAAAGAATAGAAATTATAAAACAGGGTAAGTCAGATCTTTTAAACCTTGTTAATACCGAAGTAACATTGGAAGGTCATAATATTGTCAAAGAAACTAAAAAGTTGCAGTATGATAGTGGAGATGATTCCAAAAATAAGAAGAGAAATCTTAAATAGAGTAGGCCTCAACTTTGGATTTTCCGTTTTAATTGCAGAGATTGCATTAACCTTATGCGATGCATTAATTGTTGCCTCACAGTCACTAAAAGTTTGAGTGTAGAGATAATTTACTCTTTTATTCGTCTATGGACAAAAATGGTTATAACGGACGTAACAAATCTTTCACAAGCCGTCCCTATTGCTGTTTGGTTATAAGCGACAGCTCAAATACGAGTCACACCCAGCATACAATTACAAAAATTGTCCGGTAGCCCGAGAAATAACAACACTTACAGGGCTAGATTTAAAGCTTTGACTTTTCTAGGTGCAAGTGTTTTTTCCGCTCCGTTTTTGCGAGATTTGTGGAGAAATTCACAAAAATTCGTGGATAGTGGAAGCAATGAACGGAACGCAACTTATGAGCTAAATGTAATGGAAGAGAGAGATGATACCTAACTCTCAGCTGGCATTCTTGGGAGACATCTGATACTTTATAATTGGCTACACAATTCCTGTGTTGTTTTAAAGTCACTTTTCTGTGAATAAGCAGCGTCGCGGCAGAGTGCACCTGACACTTTGACGATAAATCACATCAGTCCAGTTTTTGTTAATCACTCATTAATAATTTATTGCACCCCTAGGCCTGGGCCTATTTGGCCTATTGGTTTATGTAACCAATAGGCTCTGCCTGAACACTTAAGAAAAAAAGTCAATTGCACAACGTGATTAGATCACACCATGTGCAAATTTGCATAAGAATATTAAAGTTTTTACAGATTAAACTACAACATTGTTATGCTGCTGCAGCAGAGCCTGAAAAAACACTTGTCGATTTATGCCCTGACGTCGTGCTTACTGAACACCCTCACATTAATAAATTTGGTTAACCGTCATATGTACCAAATCTGTACAAAGTTTCTCAAAATTTGATGAGTAAAAGAAAAAAGTTGCACAAGCGTTTTCTGTACATCTTCTTCTTCATTTGTGTGCTTTTGTCATGGGAATATTAAAATATTCAAAAATTAGTCGTCCGGAATATTAGACTAAATTACGTTATAATGCTCTGGCCTTCAAAAACCTTTGAGTATACACAGCATAGAAGAATAGGAGTATATACAGGACAGGAGCTTGTATATATCCAAGAGATTTATAAACTTGTAATACATGGTATATAACTGGAGTAATCTAAAACGACGGTTTAAACCATGGTCACGAAAATTTTTACCTTTCCTGATGGCCTCATTGCTACTTTAAACCGTCACCCGTCTCATCACATATACTAAGCTATTCAACATTTCAAATTAAAATTCTACATATTATTTACGTGGTATTGGAGAAATTATAGAGCAAGTACTATTTGAATGGCTAATGTACGTGTTTCCTAGGTTGCATCTAGGTTTAAGTCTGAGTTGCTATTATTATGATTTCTCTTTCGATCTAAGTACTTTATGGTTTTATAGAAACGTCTATTTATTTGTTTTTGAACTTCATTTTGCTAATTAAGCGTTTATACGTTTAATTATATATTCCAATTTGACTAATAGACGGTATATTTAGTTGTTGTTTTCTCATTCATTCTCTTTGCCTTGGTAGCTTATATTTGATTTATTTTAGAAAAATACTCCCTTTGTGAACCAATCGCCTAATAAGTTCATTCATATGCAGAAATTTACTTTGGACTCAATTTTATAGTTATGGGAAGTGAAGGGGCAATATCATTAGATAGACAAAAATGGTTCGAAAATGTAGGAAAAAAAACAATCCAAATTTGATTTTTATTGGAGGGAGGCCCTATCCCCCATACGTGCATTTCTTCCTTCAATGAACCTTCTTTCTACCTTAAGTGACGAAGTTTTCAATGAGATTTATGTATCTCTTTTTTTCTTTTTCTTCTGTTTTAATTTTATAACTTGGAATTATGAGTTTTGAATATAATTTGACGGTGCTAGGTTATATGTGCTGGCTAGCCGCTTACGAAAGGTTTAAGAAAAAAATGTTATACTCCATAAACTTCATGTTTTAATTAGAACATTTATTTATGTCACTAGCAGTACAAAAAGATCTAAAAAATATAGGTACTATGCTTCGCACTTTAAACAGGATATGTTGTTAAAACTTTGGTTAAATTATAGTGGTTCAGAAAAGAATGAAATCAGCTCGGTAAAGGGAGATAACTAGCTTTTATGATAAGCCCAGGTATGCTTGAAAAACTGTTTCCCGAGCTGTAAAAACAGTTCCTGTTTTAATATTTAATTGATTTTTGAAAAAAAACGTAAGTTTTTATTTCTGGAGTAAAGAGCGAAGTTGAAAATTAAAAAGGAACAAAAATTATTGTATACCAGACGGAGCAAGATATATCTATGAACCTAGTTCAAATAAATAGAACCTAAGTTTCCTTATATTTGTAGAACTTTAAAATCTCGCTCTTGACCGAAAATAGAAATCCGACGCAAAAAACAGGATCTTCTCTTCAGAGCAAAAAACTCCTAAAGTATCCGGTATAAATAAAAGACTTTATTTCTATGGCTCTCAGTGAAGGCCATATCTAAGGAAGGGAGGGTTCTCCGCAATTTTTGTCCGACTTGTAAAAGCGTAACAAAAATGCATATAAACAAATTTGTAATGCTTTTTTTTAGTTTTGATTTATGTTCAAGTTAATACAAATTACAATTATTTTAGCTGTTAGAGCCCCTCTATGGCCTTATTCAATTCATTCTTCTTCCCTTAAAACATTAACAATTGTATCCTTTTCAAATTCCAGATTTTCATGTGTCCTTGAGGGTAGTTGTGTATGACAATAAATACTTGAGACAAAAACAGTGATAACAGGACAGGAAATGAATAGCGCTGCGGGTTGTCCTTTAGCTTATTGCTTTTCAGCTTTTTTTTCTTCTTTTTGAATCATTAGAATGAATGACCTGTCTCAAGAAACACCAGATTAATATACACCATGTCTTTTTCAAATTTTCCCTAGAATTTAATTTAATAGCAATTCTAGAATTTAATTTAATAGCATTGTAACGTAATATTTGTTTTTACTTTCTTTTGGGATTTTCTGCGGAACGTACTAGAGACTCTTTGGAAGAATATGCTCGAAAGTGCTACGCGATTGGTGCCTTTAAAAAAATCAAGTTTTGTTTTCTGTTTTATTTCATTTTAACTGTCGTTCCAAATCGATGGGAATTCCCTGGGGGAAGTCCACAGAATCTCGGTTAAAAGAATTTTAGTAATAATTAAAAATACTTCTGGAAAAAAAGTATTCAAAGAAATTTTTGAATGAAGAAATACTTACATACGTATTCAAATACTTGTATTCAAGTACTTTTATGACACTAGATTAGAGTATGTTTGTGATCCAGGTTTTCTGTTTGTTTCTTTGGCATTTGTATTTTTTCTATGATTGATCACCTTCTTTCCTCCTCTTTTTTGTTCTTATTTTCTGTCTTCCTTTTTTCCGTTTTAATGCACAAATTATAAATCCGTAAATAATCAACTGTGCAATTCCTTCAATCAAGGTTTTTTTTTCCTTTCATCATCTAAGATAGTTTTTTTCAATAAGTCATAAATATGTAAGAACGGAATTTATTCTGTCAGATTGTACTTATTAGAAGCTAGATGGGTATCTTAATTTGTTTTATTTTTAGTCTGAGTGATCTTATAAAGAAAGTATTTTTTTTTAGGAAGTTAACGGAATCACCTTACTGGTCATGCATAGGTCTGATTTGGTCAAAGGATTGGGGCTAAAAATTGGTCCTTCTATTGATATATTTCGCCATATTTTGAAAATGCAGAGCAAATTCAACGATGAATAGGTTTACAGTCTTTTACTTTCAATATTCTCGATAAAGCTTGATTACTTTTATTCTCTAATTCTTCTGGAATATTTCATATTGTTAAACTACCTCATTATATCATGTTCTGAACAATGAAAATGTTCATCAACATGATATAACGAGGAATTTTATCGACGAAGACCACGCTGCCTGTCAATGGTAAAGTTTTGGTAAAATTCAATGGTAAAATGGTAAAACAATGGGAAATTCATCTAAAAGACAGTGAAATTTTTTTACCTTAAATAAATATTTCGGGTCTATATCCTAGGGCCGTTCTCAGCAAAGCACTTCTAAAAATAAAATAAGAATAAAATACGATAATTAAAACTAAATTAAAAATTTAAACAGTCCAAGAATCATTACTTCAAGGAAGTTGAGCCAGGGCTTAAGAGAAAACAACACGAAACGAGGCAATTCATTCAGATAAATGCAAAAAAGAGCATGTTTTTGGTCCCTAACCTCTTTGTATAATGAGGAATGGATGAACTTTAATATAATCAGCTTTGGACACTTCTATAAATCGTCGTTAATAACATTTATATGTTGTTATAGGATGATGATGTGGCAGGGATGCACATGGAGCCGTGACTCTTAGGGGAACTGGGGGAGTTTCAAATTAGTTTTTGTGAAGGAGGAGGTCAAGACATGGAAAAGTGGATTTTAGGCCACCATTTTTTCTGGGTTTCTTTAGGCCAATTTTAGGGGGGTCTGAAATCTTCTTCTCCGTTCAACGATACCATCTTTTAATGCCTGTACACACAGGGCCTGTCTTCGGCTCGCTTAAAGGTGGTACTTTATCTCAAATACATTTGTACTATTTTTTAAATGCTGAAAACGTATGCAAGAGTTTTGTGCAACAATATTTCAGACTTTGAAACTCTTTGATCAGACCATATCTATTATGATATCAAACAGTTCGTGGTAATGAACTGTAAGTAAGGAGCAACTGGGCCTAATAGTAGCGGACACTCTAAGAAAAAAGAATTTTGATAACAATAGATACATCGAAAGAATTAGCTTTTCATACTGATTCCAAATATATAAAATTCATTAAGTTTAATAACATCAATTAACAGCTATGAACCTTAGAAAATTTGCCAGGATTCCGAAAAAGGTGGGGAACACCCCTCAAAAAGTAAAGTAATCTTACTGAAAATCACACTATCAGATTCAGCATATAATAGTTTTTTGAAAGTCTATTGAGTCTATTGAAGAGATATCAAGCTCCTATCTATAAAAATATGGAATTTTGTATTTTTCGCCAGAAGAAAGATCACGGATGTGTTTTTTTTTCTCAGGGGTGATCGTATTGAACCAATGGTCCTAGAAGATCGGGAAATGGCTCATTTAAAAATAAATCAAAAACCTAGTGCTCTTTATAAGTGACCAAAAAGATTGGTGGGAAACAAGCACCCCTTCCGGGCTCTTTTTTCCAAAAGACATCCGATCAAAACTTTGAGATAGCCATTTGACTCAAGATAGTTGAAAGGTCAAATAACTATGCCTTTGGATGTGATATGATCCCCCATAGTCCGTAGGGAAATGGCTATAAGTTACGCAATTCGCCCGTTGTTCGGATATAGTATTTGTTACTGGGAAATATACAGATTCTGTCTTTTTCTTTTTTTTGGGGGGGGGAGGGGGGTATTTTCTGTGGGTAGAAAAATTTCGGGAGAAATTTTGAATGGGGAGGGGAGAGTTGGGGATTTTCCGGCAAAAGTTGAAAAACGGTCAGAAATTAAGTTAAAAAAGAAGTTTTTTTCAACCGAAAGTAAGGAGCAATACTAAAACCTAAAACGAACAGAAACTATTCCGTACATAAGGGAAGCTGCCTCTTCCTCATCCCTCGGGCTTTGCGCTAAAGGTTGGCTTTTTTCAAAATGCTTTAAGAAAGGCTGCCGAAACAGGAAGACGGTTGATTTTGAATCAGAATTATTTTTAAAGATTTTTAAGACATAAAGAGTAAGGATTGAGGGAGGGCCTCCCCCTCACATACGGAATAATTTCTATTCGTTTTAAGTTTTAAAGTTGCTCCTTACTTTCAGTTGAAATAATTTCTTTATTATTATTTAATGCGTAAAAAAAAGCCGACTTGTCGGTAATAATAAAGCTAGTCTACGAACGTCTGACATAAAAACCTTATGTTAAACGTAAGTTTAACATAAAAAATTTTTTTTTTAGAATTAAAAAAAAAATTTATTCTTTGGTAGCCTGGAGACTTATCATTAAATTTTTCCTTAACTGCCTACGAAACCTTAAGCTTGATATCATATTATTACATCTTTACTATTTTCTCCATGACCACACTGCCTTTTCTTTGACGAAATCAACAAGAATTCCAAATAGGGATAGGTCCTTTTATTAGACAGTGAAACGAAAATATAAAACAAAGACTCTAAATATTTCGATGACAGAGTCGGGACCTATCCCTATTTGGAATTCTTATTGATTTCATTATTACATCTTTTTTTAATCTGCTTGAGATTGAGCTATTTGAAATTTCAGTTTAAAAATTACGCTCTGATCATCAGAGTAGGTGCTCGCTTCAAATTAGTATAGTAAAGAGCAACTTCAACCCTTTTTTTTAGTCTCATCTTACAGAAGGTATAATCGTCGGGAATCAGGTTAGAGCTCATTTAATCGTAAATTAAAAGTTCTAATTGCCTTCCCAGGGGTTAGATCTGATTGAAAGGTCCAGTCAACCGCCTTTTAAAGGTCACTGCCTCTGCCCTGTCCCACTTGGCGTTGAATCAAAATTTTAAGACTGGCAACTAGTCATAAAGGCAGAAGCCTCAAAAATTTGATCTTGGTAGTGAATAAGCACATCTCCAGTCAAAAAGATTATAATTTAAACAAAATACTGATTCAAAATAGGGAATTCATAAATGCATTTCAGCAAATACGTATGCATGCTGCGTCTCGTTCAAAAAATGGCTATGGAAGGATTATCAATCTTTATGATTGGAGTAATATAGGAGCCTTGAGTTTGTGCCCCCTCCTATACCTCCCCCTTTCCAACCACTCACGTACATTGCAAACATATGATGCAATAGTATAAGATAACCACAAAAGTAAACTGAAGACCATTACTACTATTATAACGGACGGACTCAGGTCACAAGAATAACGAGACAACCAAAAAGGTATGAAAAGATGAATAAGTTAAACAGGAATTAAAAGCTTAGGAAGTGAAAAAATACTACACGCTACAGAGCAAGAACACCATTACAGTGTGCGTAAGTCACAGCTAAACAAATTAGTTTTGATGTTGAACTGATAATTTAATACATCTTTCCAGCTTTTAAAGCTCTTAAATTATTTGCTTTCGTCAGTTAGACATACCAACAATCTAAAGCTACCTCTATGAATAATTCCTCACTCTTAATTTTTCAACTCTTTGCAGTGATAAATAAAATGTAATATTTTCTAGCTATACTTCCTCCAAATAGGACAGGTGAAGAATTTTATTTACCCATTTAGAATCAAATCAGACCGTGTAAGCTAGCACCAAGTGAGTGGAAGGTGGTGAGTGCGGCTTGTCATATCTACCTCCTTTTGTCTCCCTTTTCAAATTTTTAACTATTTTCCCAATTACCTATGGCTCTTACAGTCCTCTTCACAGCTCTGGTTTTCTTTCTTTTGCCACGTGGTGAAATACCAAAGACTGGTCTGATATTACAAGATGTTGATGAAAAAATTACTAATTTCACAAAAACCTAAATTATAAATATTTAATTTATTTCCCAGAAAAAAAAATCTAATTAGAAATAAATTAAATCTTTTCAGAAACGGTAAACTGGATGAAGCTAATAATCCAAGCAAAATAGACCTACTAAAAAAGAAAATTCATAAATCTCCTTGATCCTACAACGAAAATGAGGTCGAAAAATTGTTTAAAAATAAACCAGAAAAATTGGTATTACGAGGTTAAGAAGTTGAGTCGCAGGAGTCATGAACAGCTTAATTTTAACCTGTCTAAATCTTCTAAAGTTGCCGCCAATAACCTAAATAGCTTCCTCGCTTCTATTGTCCAAAGCCTTCTGACATCGTCTTATAGATTATCAGCTGATGATATTTCCCGCTCTTTAACCTTTATTCCCCCTTTGAGACCGAATTGGGAAACCGTCTTTCCTTCCGATACCCCGTCCTTATTATTAGTACTTTCAGCGATTTGCTCTCAAAGTCTTTGTCTATCCTTTTCAATGAGATTACCGGGTCTGTCCAATTTTTACATGAAGCCATTTTTCAAAGCCCCCTGTAAAAGAAGAAGGAAAGAATGGTTTTGAAGATGTTCGCCCTATATCTCTCACTCATATACTCTCAAAACTGCCAGGATTCCTTGCAGTTAGGCTAAAGGAAAAGTCATACCTTTTTTGACCTGAGACAATTCTGGAATCTCAAATCCACTTCAACTTCCCGTTACCTTGTATATCTTATC